>NC_056743.1:1590525423-1590802923 GCF_019279795.1 Protopterus annectens
ATTAATCGACCCCTGTTTTTTTTCAGGTCTTTACCTTATCTTATAGGCCTTCGGCCCCTCCCTTCCCCCAGTCCTTTAGTGTGACTGATTTAGTTGTTTTTTAGTTAGGGGCGTGTGTGTGTGTGTGTGTGTGTGTGTGTGTGTGTGTGTGTGTGTGTGTGTGTGTGTGTGTGTGTGTGTGTGTGTGTGTATTTTTGTGGCTTGTTAGCCTTAATAATTTAATTTTAATATTTCTTTCAGTAGAGGGTGTGTCTGTAGTGTGTGTGTGTTGTTGTCAGGCACTTCTTTACGATGTCAAAAGACTCTAAGGTCTCAGGCTTCAAGAAGTGTGACTCGTGCTGTCAGAAAATGTCTCTGACAGACGGTCACACTTCTTGTGTGTATTGCCTGGGACCTTTGCACCTGCAGGACTCTTGTGCTGTTTGTCATGGTTTTAGCCCTAGAGTCCTGCAGGAACGCAAGAACAAATTAACCTTGCGGGGCTTGTTAAAGCCTGAAGGCCCCCCGACTCAGTCTGTGTCGGGGAAGCCTTCTAAAACTTCCAAACAGTCGGCTCCGGTTTCAGAGTCGACTGCTGGAAAGATTGAGTCGGCTTCGACATCGGCTCCGGCTGGAGACGATGTTTCCAAGCCTCATACTGTTACCTCGGCTCCGGCTGGAGCCGAGGCTGATAAAACTCCGTTGGCTCCGATACTCTTATCGGAGCCACAGTCTAGGAAGAGGTCCAGATCCCCCTCTATCAGCTCCGTGCATTCGGCGCCAGGATCTCCTCTCCTTTCTGAACGGAGCCATAAAACTCATTCCTCAAGGTCTTCCAGATTATCTGACCACGATTTGCAGAGGGTAGTGAGTAGACTTCTCAAGTCCGAGGCACTGGCCCAAATTCTGCATAGCCCGACTCACCAGTCAGTGGCTATTTCCGTTCCCCAATACATTCGTCCTCCGACTCCTTTGAGTTTGGAGCCAGGGCTTGTCGGAGCCATAACTGTCGGTGCGTTGGATCCGATACCTTCCCTTTCGGCTCCGTCGTCTGCTCCTATCTCCTCCTTGGAGGGATCTCGGCGCCGAGCTTCCTTCGTCGGCTCTGAGTGGGCAAGTGGCATCGGACCCTTGTCCGACCCCGCTCTCCCTCTCGGGGCTTCGGTGCTGGTGAGTTCGGCTCCGACATTGGCTTTGGAGCCGTCCCTGTCGGTGCCGGGAGAGGTCCTTGTCTCTTTGGAGCGGGGGCCTCTGGCCTTACCTGACAGGGGTGCCTTCGAGGTCATGTGGAGCGTGCTAGAACCAGGTTCTGCCCCACAGTCGGCTCCCTCAGCCCCCCCATCTACAGTGCCTGCGGTGATTTCTACTCACCCCCTTGTCTTAGACCGCAGAGAGACAACTCCTCAAGTTTCCCCATTGGGAATTTCCTCCTCTTCCGAGGCCTCTCCTGACCTGCTAGAAGATCCCCCAAGGAAGAGGCAGTGCAAGAGGAAGCACATTAACTGCCCTGAGTCTATCACCTCTGACACTGACTTAGAGGAATCCGAAGGTTCCCCTCGTTCCCCCTCTGAGGATGTCTCCTTTGCTGACATCCTTGAGATCCTGAAACGGAGGGGGAACTGGCCAGCCCTTAACCCTTCGGAGGATGAGTCCGTGTATCTTGAGGCGTTTGGCTCTCGCCCTTCTACCTCCTGGGTGTCCCCTCCCTTTGACCCCCTTATGGAAGTGGTGGCAAGGAAGGCTTGGATGGCTCCTGATTCAGTGGAACCCACCCCGAGGAGACCATCTAAATTTATTACTGCCCCTAGAGATAAAGATTTTTTATCCAAAGGTGTCCTTGTTGATTCCATGGTGGTGGCTGCGGCCACTAAGAAGGAGTTAGCTGATCCTTCGGTTCCTGTCCATCCTCCTAATAAGGAATCTAGGACCATGGACAGGTACGGCAAGCGGATGTTCTCATCAGCTTAACCTTTTCAATGCGTTCGCTGAATTACTTATGCCACTTCACTCGTCTCAAGAGAGATTTACTCAAGGATATGGGTGAACTGATAAAGGATCCTACAGCTGAGGGGTTCAAAGACACAATGAACTCCCAGTTGGCAACCCTGAATTCCATCGTTAACTCCTCCATGCGGCTGGTCTCATATGCTGCAGATGGGGCGAGTAGAGCCGCAGGCACAGGTGTTGCCTTACGACGTCACGCCTGGATGCGGCTATGTAACTTTGCCGACCCTTTCAAGGCGTCCTTCACCAATTCTCCCTTTGATGGATCATCCTTGTTTGGTCCACAGGCGAAGGATACATTGACCAGGTGCGAGGTAGAAGGTAAGACTCTCTCTTTGCCGTAGGAGTCCGTTTTTCTACCCCTTCTAGACCCTATCCCAAAGGTCAGAGGGGAGGAAAGATGTGGTTCCGCAAACAATCCCAGGGAGTCTCATCTGACGCACAAGGCCGATTCCCCTCTAGAGGCAGAGGGGGAATAATAATAGACGCCCTAGAGGCAGAGGAGGTCCGCAAAACCAGGGTAGCAGAGAAATGTTCTCTGACAAACCCTTTCAGCATCCCTGAGGGCTGCCCGGCTGTCCACCTTCGGAGGCAGTCGGGGGAAGGTTATCCCTGTACCCAAAAGCCTGGCTTTCCCTTACTCAAGACAAATGGGTACAGTCGATCATATCCGAGGGTTACAAAATTCCCTTTGTTCACATCCCATCCCAACCCAAAAGATCCCTTCCAGACATTCCACCCGGTCTAAGGGAACAAGCAGCATTAGAAATTTCAAAGCTGCTATCAAAAGAGCTATCCAGTCAGTCCCAGCAGACCAGCAAGGATCCGGAATCTACTCCAAATTCTTTTTGGTACCAAAAAAAACAGGGGACTGGAGACCCATACTGGATCTCAGCTACTTAAACAAGTATGTCAAGAAAACAAAATTCCGGATGGTCACGCTACAGTCCATTCTACCCTTCTTGGGTCAGGACAATTGGATGTGCTCGATAGATCTTCAGGACGCATACTACCACATCAAGATGAACAGATGCTCCAGGAGATATCTCCGCTTCAGGCTGGGAGCCAGTCACTACCAGTTCAGGGCCCTGCCCTTTGGTCTCACTACAGCCCCCCATGTGTTTACCAAATGCATGGCAGTGGTCGCGGATCACTTGAGACGTCAAGGATTCCAGGTGTTTCCATATTTAGACGACTGGCTCCTTACCGCCACCAACAGCTGTTCAGCACCCAATGTTCAAAGAAGACAAACGACAGTTGAATAAAACACCTTTATAAAACACAGAGCTTTCGGGACACACCCTTCCTCAATGATTAACATAAGGTTCATTAAAAAATTCACTTAAATACACCCAAAAAGACATCACATGACCCGCAGCCAGGACCATATGACCAAATATTCAATTAAAAAAGGTCAATATTTAATACATATAAAGGTACATATAAATACATATAAAACATGAAAATTCTTATATAGAATGAAAATATAAGCATCATCTTCACTTCAATTTTGTTTGTTGTATTTTAACCAATATTGGTTTTAAAGAAACAGCTGTGTTCAAACCTGGATATACATCAGCCATAAGACGTATTATCCATTCATATTCCTTTGTTTCTAACAAATTATTTATATCCCCACCTCTAAAGGGTTTCTGTACCATATCTAAAACTCTAAACTTAAACTTGTGGCTCTCACCTAGTGTCCTAATGTGTTTACCCAGGGCATTATTTTCACATCCTCTCCTGATTTCTGACTTATGTTCTATAATGCGATCTTTCAGTTTACGTGTTGTTTTCCCGACATAGAAACAAGTACAGGCAACACATGTTGCAAGGTATACCACATTATTAGATATACACGTTGCCAAATCATGAAATACAAATATTCTTTTGGATACTGGATGTTGGAACATACTATTAGAACCCAGATCCATACTATTAGAAGAAATTATATCATTGCAACAACTGCAATTATGACAACAAAAGGTACCAGTTTTAGCCCCTATGGACTGCTTAATAGTATTGGTGTTAAAATCTTTGTAACATAACAAACTTTTTAAAGATCTTTTGTTCCTATAAGCAAAAGATGGTCTCATGCCTACCAATGCAGCAATGTCATCCTGTGCAAGAAGTACTTTCCAATATTTACTTATAATATTCTTAACTATATGTGATCTTGTAGTATAAGAGGTAATAAACCTTAATTTCTCATCTTTAGATGTAATAGATGGTGGGGTATCATCAGAATTGCAACTGAAGGTAGGCTTATAAAGTGAGCTCCTGTTGGTTTCTATTTCCTTCCTTATATCAGTTAACAATAATTTAGAGTATCCACTCTCAATAAATTCCTTGTACGTTTCATCCATCTGTTTCAAAAAAATCATTTCAGTAGTATTCATTCTACTTACACGCATAAGTTGTGCTTTTACAATACCCTGGAACACATGAGAAGCATGCATACTAGATGCATGTAAATATCTACCACAGGATACCTCTTTTTTATGTATTGAGGTTATTATATTATCACCTTCTATTGTTAAATTAACATCTAAAAAATTTATATCAACATTAGAACATTCCATTTTGAACCTTAAAAAATTAGTAGTATCATTAAGATGGTCAACAAATTCTGTGAGTTCAGTCAAGGAACCTCTCCATACAAAAAAACAATCGTCCACAAATCTCTGGTAAAACCTAACCTTCTCATTTATATATTTCACCCCATCAAAAATATGTATTCTCTCCCATTCATGCAACACTAAGTTAGCATAGGTATTTGCTATGGGAGTGCCCATTGCTATGCCTGTTAACTGCAAGTAATATTCTTCATTGAAAATAAACACATTATTACGTAAAACCACATCAAGCAACATACATATGTTCTCAATATGCCTAGTTGTAAAATTTGAACAACGTGTTAAGAATTGACGTATAGAGTCAAGGCCTAAGTCATTCGGAATAACAGTAAATAGAGAAGTTATATCCATAACTACCAAATATATAGGCCCATAGGTTATATCAAAGTGAGTAGCTTTCATATGCCAACACTTCAATTTTTTCAAGAAGTCAACTGAATCTCTCAAGACGGCATGGCAATGGGACAACAAGGGACCCAATTGCTTTTGCAAATATAGAGAAATAGGCTCAGTAGCCCAGCCATTGCCAGAGACTATTGGTCTCATTGGTGGATTGTCTCTAGATTTATGGACTTTGGGTATGCCATATAATTGAGGTATGACCGGACATGACACAGTAAAAAAATGAAATAAATCTATTGAAATATCACAAGATAATTGCAAATCATAAATACACATGTTTATGTAAGATATACATTTCTTTACTTCTGAGTATGATATACTTTTAAATGCTGTAACATCCTTCAACAAACTCAAAACAGAATCAAAATACTTGTGTTTGTCCATAATCACAACCATGCCACCCTTATCTGCTTGTTTAATTATAATATTAGAGTTATTTTTCAAGTAATTTAAAGCCAGGAACTCTAAATATGTAAGGTTAAAATTCTTAACATTATTCCTGTTAGCAAAGGCCTGTCGCAACTCATATTCACATAGATCATTAAAAGCAGTCAAAATTGGTATATTATTAGGTATAAAAGTGCTTCGTCGTTTACAGGCATTCATTTCATGTGATTCACTTTTAAAAATCAATTTCAAACTTACAGATCTGGTAAACATTTTCAAATCAGTAAGGACATTTACAATATCATCCCCACAAGTAGGAATGAACCCCAGTCCTTTTTTCAACACAGAACAATGTTCAGAAGTTAGCTTAATGGAAGATAGATTCAATATACCTGCCTTTATCTCTTGGCTAATTTCACTTGTTTTAAAGGACTTGAATTCTTTCTCTTATTGTCCATATTCGTCAACGGAAACGCTCTCGTTGTCGCCCTCCCTCTGGATCTAGACCTAGATCCAGTAACACGCTCCTTCACTCGTTCTGCCTGCTGCAACTGAAAAGGCTTATTAAAAAAGTTCAAAGTACTTTGATTCAACTTTCTTGCACCTTCAGCAGCATTTGAGTCATTCTCTGTAGTTAGTCCATTTGCAGACGCGTTTTCAGGTCTGCTATCTCTCACACATCTTTCTGGCACATCCTCAGGCACGGAGGCATGTGCCGTTCGTATGATGTCATCACGACGATTTTCAGAGTGCTCCATATGAGCGCCAACATTTAAAGTGGCAGTACTCTTCTCACAGAACACATCCAGAGTATCAAGCATATTTGCAGACTTCTTGGGATTTATGCCACCAGATTTATTTGTAGAATTCACGAAAGATTCATTCTTAGGCCAGGAGAAGATATTACCACATTGAAAGTCCTTTATATCTCTGATTAATTTACGTTTTTTAACTGCTTCCAGTCTATCATCTAAAGCTGATAGTCTATCTATCATGGATTGGTAAGATGAAAGCATATTCTCAAAACAAGGCAAAGCAAACAAATCATCTTCCATAGAGATTATCTCATTTTTTAGTTCAAGTTCTACGTCCTGGAAGTGATTGTTCATTAAGACCATGTAATCATGGCTTAATTTGAGATTTAAGCACTGCCATTGCTTAAGTAAGTCAGGGTAGGTGTTGCCATAGGAGGGCATTTTTAATACCCTGAGTCCACGAGGCACCACGCCTTTCTCAATATAAGCAGAAAAACTGAAACGTTGCCACTGAAGGCGTTTATATGCACCCACCTTCCTTTCCAAAGTTTGTAACTTGCGTTCATACTCTATTAAATCCACATTTGGTGTAGACATTGCTTTGTCACCAGCAGGTAATACTTCAGGAAAAACCTGTAATAAAGGGTTCACTTCTCTTTCAAACTGGAACTTTAAACGATTTAAAGATTCCATTAGGCTGCAATAGGCTTAGACAAAATCCAACTATCCAGCAGCAAGTAATAACACAAACAACAGCTGTTCAGCACCCAATGTTCAAAGAAGACAAACGACAGTTGAATAAAACACCTTTATAAAACACAGAGCTTTCGGGACACACCCTTCCTCAATGATTAACATAAGGTTCATTAAAAAATTCACTTAAATACACCCAAAAAGACATCACATGACCCGCAGCCAGGACCATATGACCAAATATTCAATTAAAAAAGGTCAATCCTGTGGTAGATATTTACATGCATCTAGTATGCATGCTTCTCATGTGTTCCAGGGTATTGTAAAAGCACAACTTATGCGTGTAAGTAGAATGAATACTACTGAAATGATTTTTTCGAAACAGATGGATGAAACGTACAAGGAATTTATTGAGAGTGGATACTCTAAATTATTGTTAACTGATATAAGGAAGGAAATAGAAACCAACAGGAGCTCACTTTATAAGCCTACCTTCAGTTGCAATTCTGATGATACCCCACCATCTATTACATCTAAAGATGAGAAATTAAGGTTTATTACCTCTTATACTACAAGATCACATATAGTTAAGAATATTATAAGTAAATATTGGAAAGTACTTCTTGCACAGGATGACATTGCTGCATTGGTAGGCATGAGACCATCTTTTGCTTATAGGAACAAAAGATCTTTAAAAAGTTTGTTATGTTACAAAGATTTTAACACCAATACTATTAAGCAGTCCATAGGGGCTAAAACTGGTACCTTTTGTTGTCATAATTGCAGTTGTTGCAATGATATAATTTCTTCTAATAGTATGGATCTGGGTTCTAATAGTATGTTCCAACATCCAGTATCCAAAAGAATATTTGTATTTCATGATTTGGCAACGGTATATCTAATAATGTGGTATACCTTGCAACATGTGTTGCCTGTACTTGTTTCTATGTCGGGAAAACAACACGTAAACTGAAAGATCATTATAGAACATAAGTCAGAAATCAGGAGGATGTGAAAATAATGCCCTGGGTAAACACATTAGGACACTAGGTGAGAGCCACAAGTTTAAGTTTAGAGTTTTAGATATGGTACAGAAACCCTTTAGAGGTGGGGATATAAATAATTTGTTAGAAACAAAGGAATATGAATGGATAATACGTCTTATGGCTGATGTATATCCAGGTTTGAACACAGCTGTTTCTTTAAAACCAATATTGGTTAAAATACAACAAACAAAATTGAAGTGAAGATGATGCTTATATTTTCATTCTATATAAGAATTTTCATGTTTTATATGTATTTATATGTACCTTTATATGTATTAAATATTGACCTTTTTTAATTGAATATTTGGTCATATGGTCCTGGCTGCGGGTCATGTGATGTCCTTTTGGGTGTATTTAAGTGAATTTTTTAATGAACCTTATGTTAATCATTGAGGAAGGGTGTGTCCCGAAAGCTCTGTGTTTTATAAAGGTGTTTTATTCAACTGTCGTTTGTCTTCTTTGAACATTGGGTGCTGAACAGCTGTTGTTTGTGTTATTACTTGCTGCTGGATAGTTGGATTTTGTCTAAGCCTATTGCAGCCTAATGGAATCTTTAAATCGTTTAAAGTTCCAGTTTGAAAGAGAAGTGAACCCTTTATTACAGGTTTTTCCTGAAGTATTACCTGCTGGTGACAAAGCAATGTCTACACCAAATGTGGATTTAATAGAGTATGAACGCAAGTTACAAACTTTGGAAAGGAAGGTGGGTGCATATAAACGCCTTCAGTGGCAACGTTTCAGTTTTTCTGCTTATATTGAGAAAGGCGTGGTGCCTCGTGGACTCAGGGTATTAAAAATGCCCTCCTATGGCAACACCTACCCTGACTTACTTAAGCAATGGCAGTGCTTAAATCTCAAATTAAGCCATGATTACATGGTCTTAATGAACAATCACTTCCAGGACGTAGAACTTGAACTAAAAAATGAGATAATCTCTATGGAAGATGATTTGTTTGTTTTGCCTTGTTTTGAGAATATGCTTTCATCTTACCAATCCATGATAGATAGACTATCAGCTTTAGATGATAGACTGGAAGCAGTTAAAAACGTAAATTAATCAGAGATATAAAGGACTTTCAATGTGGTAATATCTTCTCCTGGCCTAAGAATGAATCTTCGTGAATTCTACAAATAAATCTGGTGGCATAAATCCCAAGAAGTCTGCAAATATGCTTGATACTCTGGATGTGTTCTGTGAGAAGAGTACTGCCACTTTAAATGTTGGCGCTCATATGGAGCACTCTGAAAATCGCCGTGATGACATCATATTTAACGGCACATGCCTCCGTGCCTGAGGATGTGCCAGAAAGATGTGTGAGAGATAGCAGACCTGAAAACGCGTCTGCAAATGGACTAACTACAGAGAATGACTCAAATGCTGCTGAAGGTGCAAGAAAGTTGAATCAAAGTACTTTGAACTTTTTTAATAAGCCTTTTCAGTTGCAGCAGGCAGAACGAGTGAAGGAGCGTGTTACTGGATCTAGGTCTAGATCCAGAGGGAGGGCGACAACGAGAGCTTCCGTTGAATATGGACAATAAGAGAAAGAATTCAAGTCCTTTAAAACAAGTGAAATTAGCCAAGAGATAAAGGCAGGTATATTGAATCTATCTTCCATTAAGCTAACTTCTGAACATTGTTCTGTGTTGAAAAAAGGACTGGGGTTCATTCCTACTTGTGGGGATGATATTGTAAATGTCCTTACTGATTTGAAAATGTTTACCAGATCTGTAAGTTTGAAATTGATTTTTAAAAGTGAATCACATGAAATGAATGCCTGTAAACGTTAAGCACTTTTATACCTAATAATATACCAATTTTGACTGCTTTTAATGATCTATGTGAATATGAGTTGCGACAGGCCTTTGCTAACAGGAATAATGTTAAGAATTTTAACCTTACATATTTAGAGTTCCTGGCTTTAAATGACTTGAAAAATAACTCTAATATTATAATTAAACAAGCAGATAAGGGTGGCATGGTTGTGATTATGGACAAACACAAGTATTTTGATTCTGTTTTGAGTTTGTTGAAGGATGTTACAGCATTTAAAAGTATATCATACTCAGAAGTAAAGAAATGTATATCTTACATAAACATGTGTATTTATGATTTGCAATTATCTTGTGATATTTCAATAGATTTATTTCATTTTTTTACTGTGTCATGTCCGGTCATACCTCAATTATATGGCATACCCAAAGTCCATAAATCTAGAGACAATCCACCAATGAGACCAATAGTCTCTGGCAATGGCTGGGCTACTGAGCCTATTTCTCTATATTTGCAAAAGCAATTGGGTCCCTTGTTGTCCCATTGCCATGCCGTCTTGAGAGATTCAGTTGACTTCTTGAAAAAATTGAAGTGTTGGCATATGAAAGCTACTCACTTTGATATAACCTATGGGCCTATATATTTGGTAGTTATGGATATAACTTCTCTATTTACTGTTATTCCGAATGACTTAGGCCTTGACTCTATACGTCAATTCTTAACACGTTGTTCAAATTTTACAACTAGGCATATTGAGAACATATGTATGTTGCTTGATGTGGTTTTACGTAATAATGTGTTTATTTTCAATGAAGAATATTACTTGCAGTTAACAGGCATAGCAATGGGCACTCCCATAGCAAATACCTATGCTAACTTAGTGTTGCATGAATGGGAGAGAATACATATTTTTGATGGGGTGAAATATATAAATGAGAAGGTTAGGTTTTACCAGAGATTTGTGGACGATTGTTTTTTTGTATGGAGAGGTTCCTTGACTGAACTCACAGAATTTGTTGACCATCTTAATGATACTACTAATTTTTTAAGGTTCAAAATGGAATGTTCTAATGTTGATATAAATTTTTTAGATGTTAATTTAACAATAGAAGGTGATAATATAATAACCTCAATACATAAAAAAGAGGTATCCTGTGGTAGATATTTACATGCATCTAGTATGCATGCTTCTCATGTGTTCCAGGGTATTGTAAAAGCACAACTTATGCGTGTAAGTAGAATGAATACTACTGAAATGATTTTTTCGAAACAGATGGATGAAACGTACAAGGAATTTATTGAGAGTGGATACTCTAAATTATTGTTAACTGATATAAGGAAGGAAATAGAAACCAACAGGAGCTCACTTTATAAGCCTACCTTCAGTTGCAATTCTGATGATACCCCACCATCTATTACATCTAAAGATGAGAAATTAAGGTTTATTACCTCTTATACTACAAGATCACATATAGTTAAGAATATTATAAGTAAATATTGGAAAGTACTTCTTGCACAGGATGACATTGCTGCATTGGTAGGCATGAGACCATCTTTTGCTTATAGGAACAAAAGATCTTTAAAAAGTTTGTTATGTTACAAAGATTTTAACACCAATACTATTAAGCAGTCCATAGGGGCTAAAACTGGTACCTTTTGTTGTCATAATTGCAGTTGTTGCAATGATATAATTTCTTCTAATAGTATGGATCTGGGTTCTAATAGTATGTTCCAACATCCAGTATCCAAAAGAATATTTGTATTTCATGATTTGGCAACGTGTATATCTAATAATGTGGTATACCTTGCAACATGTGTTGCCTGTACTTGTTTCTATGTCGGGAAAACAACACGTAAACTGAAAGATCGCATTATAGAACATAAGTCAGAAATCAGGAGAGGATGTGAAAATAATGCCCTGGGTAAACACATTAGGACACTAGGTGAGAGCCACAAGTTTAAGTTTAGAGTTTTAGATATGGTACAGAAACCCTTTAGAGGTGGGGATATAAATAATTTGTTAGAAACAAAGGAATATGAATGGATAATACGTCTTATGGCTGATGTATATCCAGGTTTGAACACAGCTGTTTCTTTAAAACCAATATTGGTTAAAATACAACAAACAAAATTGAAGTGAAGATGATGCTTATATTTTCATTCTATATAAGAATTTTCATGTTTTATATGTATTTATATGTACCTTTATATGTATTAAATATTGACCTTTTTTAATTGAATATTTGGTCATATGGTCCTGGCTGCGGGTCATGTGATGTCTTTTTGGGTGTATTTAAGTGAATTTTTTAATGAACCTTATGTTAATCATTGAGGAAGGGTGTGTCCCGAAAGCTCTGTGTTTTATAAAGGTGTTTTATTCAACTGTCGTTTGTCTTCCTTACCGCCACCACCAGACATCAGCTTCTTCTATCCAGGGACTTCACCATCCAATCTTGCCAAGCTCTAGGCATTTCGATAAATTTTTAAAAATCTGCCTTGTCGCCTTGTCAATCTATTACCTTTATAGGCGCCACCTTAGACACACTCAATCTTTCAGCCAGACTCACAGAGCAGAGAGTGTCAGACATTCGGAACCAAGTTTCCCTTCTCTTACAATGCAACAAAGTCAAAGCCAGACTAGTTTTGAAGGTGTTAGGACTCATGGCAGCAGCTATTCCCCTTCTCCCCTTAGCTCGCTTTCACATGAGGATTCTCCAATGGATGCTGTTTACTCAATGGTCCTTTCAACAGCTCCCGATGTCCCATACCATATTGATAACTCAGTCATGCAAGAATCAACTGTCTTGGTGGATCACATCACCTCAACTTCTCCGAGGAAGACCCTTCACTCTTCCCCCCTCAGTCGCCACGTTGACAACAGACACCTCCCTGATCGGGTGGGGGGGGGCATTATCAGGGCAGGACAGTCCAAGGCACGTGGCAACCTTTCGAGTGCCACTTGCACATAAACGTCTTAGAGATGAGAGCAGTGCTTTTAGCGTTGCAGGCCCTTCACGACTCTCTTCCCACTGGGACTATTGCAATTCAAACGGACAACATGTCCGTAGTGTGGTACATCAACAAACAAGGCGGAACCAGATCATACCCTTTATGTCGAGAGGCACTCAGACTTTGGCAATGGGCGATCTCTTCTCAGCATTTTCGGATAGCAACGCACATTCCCGGGAAATCCAACGTTATTGCAGACAAATTGAGCAGAGCAATTCTCATGCCCCACGAGTGGTCTCTAAAGAAATCAGTTCTAGATGAAGTATTCCTAAGATGGGGCCAGCCTTGCTGCGATCTTTTTGCTACTCCCCAAAACAGCAAGTGTCACGACTTCTTCACTCTCTTCCCGTTACCAGGCCATCCCAACAGAGACGCTCTAGTCCACGATTGGCCCCGGGGACTTCTATATGCCTTTCCCCCCTTTCCTCTGATATCTCAACTAATTCAGAAAGTCATCGCCTTGAGAGTGACAATGATCCTCATTGCCCCTTACTGGCCTCGACAGATATGGTTTCCCTTTCTTCATCGTTACCTTTTGGAGCAGCCTTGGCATCTGGACCCAGTACCAGATCTGATAACCCACCAATCGGGTCAGCTGCACCATTCTCTGCCTTCTCTAAACCTCACAGCGTGGTTTCTCCGATTCCAACCTTAGCCAGGCTTCCCTCAATATCTCGCTCGGTCCGAGATATCTTGATAGCCTCTCATAAATCTTCTACCCGGAAGATTTATAGCAGCAAATGGAAACGCTTCTCTTTTTGGGCAACATCAAAAAACATAGATCCCTTTACTGCTCCTATCCAGTCTATTCTAGACTTTCTAGCAGAACTCTTTCATTTAGGATCTTCTGCATCTACCATTAGAGTTCAATTGGCTGCCATATCAAATTTTCATGTTGGTGTTTCAGAGTCTAGCATCATGGCTCACAAACTCTGTAAAGCCTTTTTAAGGGGGCGTATTTCTTCTCAAACCTCCAATCAAAGAACCCCCGCCTCAATGGGATTTGAACTTGGTTCTGGCATCCTTAATTCTTCCCCCCTTCGAACCGGCGGCTTCATGTTCTCTGAAGTTGCTTTCTTGGAAGACACTTTTTCTGGTAGCTATAACTTCAGCGAGAAGGGTATCTGAACTCCATGCTCTGTGCAGTCGTCCTCCTTACTTAGTTTTTCACAAAGATAGGGTATCCCTCCGTACTAATCCATCCTTTTTGCCTAAAGTTGCCTCTCAAACAAACCTAAACCAAATTATTGATCTCCCCGTTTTTCCCTAACTATTCAAACAGATCGGAACAAAAGCTACATTTTTTGGATGTTCATCGCCAACTTAGATATTACCTAGACAGGACTAAACAATTCAGGAAATCTAATCAATTGTTTCTGTCATATGCGGAAGGGAAATTGGGCCTTCCAGTTACGAAAGTATCCCTCTCTAGATGGCTCACCTCTACAATTACCTTCATCTATGAGATCAGACATCAAAAACTACCCTCAAGACCTAGAGCTCATTCAACTCGGGCATTAGCTACATCTGTAGCTTTTCAGGATAGGCTGCCAATAGATTCCATTTGTGCAGCAGCCACCTGGGCTTCTCCTCATACATTCATTTCACATTACAAATTGGACATGGTTTCCAGAAACCGTGCCAATTTTGGTTCCACTGTTCTCAAGAGTCTGTTCCGATAGGCCACCCGGGATAAGGTGCTAGGGACACGGTCCCATCCAGCAAGAATCAAGGCGAGATTGACAACTTAACATTAAGAAGTTATGTACCTACCATAACGTTCCATGTTAGTTGTCTTCTTCTCGCCTTCTTTCTTGCGTCCCACCCTCCTTCCCCCAAGCCTGGACAGACCGACAGGAATTTAGTTTGTGTTCTTCCTCTGGAAGTCTTCATGCCCACACATTCTTCCACCTCTTTTATCCTTTCTGAGGTCTGCGATACCTTTTCACAGATTGTTTTGAGGTGGGTTTCCCAACTCCATTCTATGGAGACTAGGATTGCTTGGTATAGCTATCAAACGAGATCTGAGTAGTTACCGCCTAGCATTGTGGGATATAGGGGAGCCTCGAGCCGGTGGAATTAGCTCTCGAGCTTTAGTATTGGCCGAGTCGGAGCCGAGGATCGGCTCTGAACCCATCCAGCAAGAAAGAAGGCGAGAAGAAGACAACTAACATGGAACGTTATGGTAGGTACATAACTTCTTATTTTTACCCAAGTGAAAATTAGAAATGGCAGCAAGTCTGGCCTTAACTGTTGAATAACTAGCTCGTCATTAAAAATGGAAGACAGGAAGTAGAGAACAGCTGGAATAAGTGCTGTAAAAGAGTTAACTGTCATTGGAGTGCCCAAACAGAAAACTTTTCCATTTGCTGTTATAAATTTTCCTGGCAGAGACTTAATGGAAGGATGTAAAGATGTGGCAATCTGGGACATGTCACAGGCTTACCACAGACAAGGTTAAACAATCGACAGAACCAAGCTTTGCACATTTCTTTCTCTTTCTTCCCCTCCTGCTAGGTTGGTGTTGCAGCTCCTCGGCTCAATGGCAGCACCAGTAGATGTTCATCGTGTTTCACTGTTGCAGTCATTACACTTGGGTTATCCTGCTGGCAGGGTGGCTCACGGTCTGCCCGAGTTCCAAAGTCTTGGTCCGGCGTCGGTTGCTGTCGCCTCTTCCCTGACGTCAGTGCGCCAGGGGTATAAAAGTTGCAACCGACGCCATTTTCTCCAGTCTTTCTTGTTGCGCGGTGCCCGAAGCAAAAGCAGTTCGCAAGTGCCGGTCGGCCGACTCCTGAGATTTTCAGAATTTAATTTCAGAACCGAAGTCTTCAATAAAGCTAAGTACCCCGTTGGGGAAACTTTTTCTTGCTCCAGACCGATGTCAGTAAAAGTTAATAATTGTATTTCTTGTGGGAAGCAAATACCTTATAAGGACTTTAACTCTTACTGCATTCCTTGCCTAGGCCTTGACCACGACGTTACTAGTTGTCGATTTTGTGCTAGATTCAATAAACGCAGTATTAAACGTCTGTTTGATTTTGCTTTACATTATTTCGGACGAAGATTTAATTACATAATGCCGTCAGAACAACCGACGACCGGAATGTATAAAAAACGCAAGGACAAAGAAAAAGACGGGCATCCGAGGTCCAAAACCAACGAAGCCTCTTCTAGGCCAGTCACCGGTTCTCAGTGAGGTGCTTTCGCAGCCCCTGACACCCGCTACCTCAGAGCCGCAGGCCGTAACCGACAGCCACGTGGAGACACCGAGGCCTGTGGAAACTCTAGGTATTGGGCCTATGGAAAATTTACCCTCAGATGGGTCTGGAGCCGCTGAGCAGGCACTGGCTTCTGAGGGTGTTTTCAGACCTTCACAGCTTACAATTAAAGCTACTACAGCAGCAAAGTCAAAAACTCCATTAAAGACAAGGAAAGAAGTGCAGCATTCTCCAGAACAGGCATCCATACCTAAGAAACAGATGCTTAAAATGGCTGAAGACCTTATAACTTTAATCAGGGGCTCCCATCCCCCTCCTGACAAAAGGCCTAGGCAAGACACTGATTATGATTCCTCTGATCAGGTTTCCATTTCCTCTGATTCTTCTTCTGACCAGGGCTATTCTGTCCCTCCCTATGAGGACTCTGATGCTGAAGAGTCCATTCCTTCAGCCTCACCGCCTGAGGATTACTCTTTTGGGGAAACCCTGCACACCATGAGGGAGCATTTCCATTGGGAGAACCAGGATTACTCAGAATTTAAGAAAAGGCTCAGAGATTTCCTTCTATTGCCTCAGCACAGGCCCTGAGCTATCCCCCCTGTGCTTGATATTGTTGATGATGTTTTTTCTGAATCCAGTCTGTCTCCAGATTCTTTACCCCCTGCACCAGTAAAGCCAGACAGGTACTACAGGGTCCCTGACTCTCATAAATTCCTTTACAAAAACCCCACTGCACACCCAGAAACTATTTCTCAGGGTCCTAAAGGGGTTAAAGCTTCCACTGCCAAAAATCCTGTCCCCTCGGATAGGGATTCCAGACCTCTGGACAGATGGGGGAAAAAAGTTTACACTTCTGCTACTTTAGCTGTAAGTGTTTTACACTGCCAGTTTCACATGCTTAAATATCAACAGTATCTCATGCCATTGTTAAAGCAGAAAATGGTTACAAATATAGAAGGTCCTGACAGTAAAGAAGTGCAGGATTTATTGCATGCAGTTGAACAAGTGGGAAAGCATACTCTGCAATGTGGTTTTGATTCATTAGAGGCTTCTTGTAGAGCCGCAGTTACAGGCTCATTTATTCGAAGACATGCTTGGTTGAAAGAACAAAGTTTACCTGACTATATTAAAGAGAAATTATTGGATGCTCCACTACAGCATGATTCTTTATTTGGTGTTAAGGCAGAAGAGGTGTTAAAGAAAATGGAGGATAAAGCAAAGTCAATGCAAACTGTGAAAGATTTCTTACAGGTTCAACCTCCTAGATTTAGCAGAAACTGGCCTTCAAAAAATTGGTCCTTTCCAGTGTCAGGCCACAAAGAGGCAGGTACAGACGCCCAAGAGGCAGATCTCAGCCCCATGGCTCCTACAGACCTAAACAATGGGGTGTTACAGCCCCCAAAGGAGGAGAAGACAAATCACAACCTTATAGGAAACAGTCACAATGATTTCCCTCTTCAAATGCCAAGCTCGTACCATTTGACAGCACCCCTAGGGGGAAAGCTAGCACTTTTTTCAAAAAATTGGCACATGATCACCCAAGACCAATGAGTGCTGAATATAGTTTCTCAAGGGTACAGGTTCCACTTCCACACGCTTCCAAAATCAAAAGGTATGCCAAACCTGCCACAAAACCAATGGGCAGAGGCACAAAAACAGATTGCTGCTCTTATGGATATGGGAGCTATTCAAAAAGTTCCACAAGAAGAACAGGGCCAAGGATTTTACTCACGCCTTTTCCTAGTACCCAGAAAGGACAAAGCATGGAGACCAATACTGGACCTGTCATTCCTAAATACTTTCCTGGATGTACCAAAATTCAAAATGTTAACACTACAACTCCTGCCCATGCTGGGCAAAGAAGCTTGGCTAGTTACTTTGGATCTCAAGGAGGCATACCTGCACGTCCCAATCAGGCAATTGTGCAGAAGATACCTCAAATTTATAGCAGGCTCAATGCATTATCAATTCTCTGCACTGCCCTTTGGCTTATCTACTGCACCCAGGGTATTCACAAAATGCCTGGCACCAGTAATTGCATTTTGCAGACAAAAAGGAATTCAAATATATCCCTAATTGGACGACTGCCTTATACAAGCAGAGAGCAAGGACATTCTTCTAAAGCACCTGGCGTTTGTAAAAACATTGCTAATTTGCCTAGGGTACACAGTAAACGAAAAGAAATCAAAACTAGTGCCCTCTCAAGAGAAAATATTACTGGGTGCAAGCTTAAATACAACTGCCCAGATGGCTTATCTCACGCCAGACAAAGGCAACTGACACATTACTTTCAAATAATGGCAGCAAAGACCCAGCTCCCCGCAAGAAAAATTCTGCAGGCCCTGGGTTTCATGGCTTCTTGCATTCTACTAATTCCATATGCCAAACTGCATATGAGGAAACTACAATGGTATCTAAAAAGTGTTTGGACTCAACATGGTCACAGCCTGGAGACAATCATAACTTTAATTCCTTCCCTACAACAGGAGTTTCAATGGTGGTCCCAGGCCTGTCACCACAACAAGGGACAGCCTTTCACCTTACCCACAGCCAGGCAGACAATAACAATGGATGCATCGGATTATGCCTGGGGGGCACATATGGCGGGGAAATGTATTCAGGGCACGTGGCCAACGGAACAAATGCAACTTCACATCAGTCAGAAAGAGATGCTAGCAATACAGCTTTCAAGGACCTACTACATCCAGGACAACTCCTAATAAAGACAGACAATACCACTTTTATGTGGTACATAAGCAAGGGGGCACACATTCCTACCCCCTGTGCAGGCAAGCCATGACCTTGTGGAACACAGCACTAACCTGTCAGGTACATCTGCAGGCACAATTCCTGCCAGGAACAAAAACACACTGGCAGACGAACTAAGCAGAAATCTCATGGACCCTCACAAATGGAAACTAAATCCACAGGTGTTCAGCATGATAACAAGGAAATGGGGACGCTCAGACATAGATCTTTTTGCCTCCCCCTCACAATTGCCAACTACAGAAATTCTGCACAAGAACTTGTCACTCTCAAGCATGGAAAGTGGATGCTCTATCATTCAGCTGGAAAGATCTGACAGTCTATGCCTTCCCACCAATGCCTCTTCTTACCAAGCTGCTCCTAAAAGTCCGACAAGAAAGGCCAAAAATGATCCTGATTGCCCCAGACTGGCCACGCCAGCACTGGTACCCAATCCTAAAGAGCTTGTCTCAGGGCCCAGCTAGGCCTTTACCTCAAATTCCTCATCTTCTAACTCAACAAAGCAATCAGATTCTGCACAGTCAACTCAGAACCTTAAATCTGGCAGCATGGCAGATAATGTTGCCACTCAGACTGCACCTGTCTCTAAAGCTGTTATGGATGTCATTTTAGAAGCCAGGAGGCCCAGCACTAGGAAATCTTATGCAGAAAAATGGAAGAGATTTTGTGCTTGGAACCAGGCACAAGGGTTCGACTCACTTGTTCCAAATATACCTCAGATTTTACAATACCTAACTGAGATGCTGGACAAAGGCCTATCTTTCTCATCAATTAAAATCCATGCCTCTGCCATTTCAGCTCATTACAAAATGGAACCTCCTATTTTTTCACATCCTCTACTAAGGCAGTATCTCATAGGGGCAAAAAACATAAGACCCCCCCCAAGGAGAGCACCATTACCAACTTGGGATCTCAATTTTGTTTTAGAAAAACTCACACTGCCTCCTTTTGAACCAGCCAGCACAGCTTATATAAAAGTCTTATGGAAAACTGCTCTGCTCCTAGCAATAACTTCAGCAAGAAGAGTATCAAAGTTACAGGCATTAATGGCTGTGGAACCTTTCATCATTTTTCACCAGGACAGGGTTTCTCTCAGGACAAGCCCAACATTCATGCCAAAAGTGGTTTCCAATGTGTCCCTGAACCAAACCATTCATTTACCAACTTTCTACCCAAATCCCCAGAATAAAGGGGAGAGACTACTGCACGTTTTGGATATACACAGACAGCTACGATTCTATTTGGACAAAACAAAAGCTTTCAGAAAGACTGAGCAACTGTTTGTAGCCTATGCAGCAGGATCACAAGGAAAGCCTATCACAAAGCAGAAAATTTCAAAATGGATAGGACTCTGCATCCGCTTCTGTTATGCACAACATGGCAAATCAGTGCCTAAGGTCATTAGGCCACATTCTACCAGAGCAACAGCCACTCCAGCAGCCTTTCTCAGTGGAGTACCAACCAAAGACATTTTAGAAGCTGCAACCTGGAGCTCCGTGCACACTTTCACCAAGCACTACCACTTGCCTCTCTACTCTAAATGCAGAGCAGGCTTTGCCACTGCAGTCCTGCAGGGTCTGTAGCTTCTCCAAATCTAATCTAGACCCAGCTGGCCCAACCTCAGCTTTGGGATTCAACCCAAGTGTAATGACTGCAACAGTGAAACACGATGAACAGAGTACAGTTGGGTACCTACCATAAATGTAGATGTTCGAGTGTATTCACTGTTGTTGTCCAGGTTACCCATCCACCATCCCCCTTTACTTTGCTGGGACTTCTCTGTACTTCTCAAGTCTATACAACCTATGTGGTGTATTTGCTTGTAGATGAAGGAAAGGTTTATACTAGTACATACATGCTTTTTGGCATAATTTTATTTTCCCAGCCTTCCTATCTGGGGGCACCTGACATCTGGGGCAAGAAAAACTGAAGAGAATGGCGTCGGTTGCATCTTTTATACCCCTGGCGCTCTGACGTCAGGGAAGAGGCGACAGCAACCGATGCCAGACCAAGACTTTGGAACTCGGACCGACTGCGGGTAGCCTGCCGGCGGATAACCCAAGTGTAATGACTGCAATAGTGAATACACTCGAACATCTACATTTATGGTAGGTACACAACTGTACTTTCCTCAATGTCATGCTTGGGAAGTGGAACCCTTGGCCACGGTTCCGGTTGTTTTGCTGGTTCTGTCTTCAGAACTGAGGGTGACTCGCTCCCCGGTTTTGCTTGAGGCTCCATCCCCAGGAACAGACCACATGGAGCGGGGAGTGACCACGGTCCCGAAATTGTCTTTCTGTTCCAGGCTCCCATTCCTCTTCAGGCGGGCCTACTTTCCGAGTGATGGAGGGGGTGCTTGCTTCGAGCAGCCGTCCTATTTCGGACATCCCACTAGTTCCCTCTGAGCCACAGCTGTCAAAGGCCACCCCCAGGACTCCCAAGAGCGCAAGGCCCAGGAAACCCCTGTTCAGGGCATTTCCCTTTCTGATTCTTCTTCGGATGCTCCTACTGAAGAACCCCCTCTGAAACGGGCGTGTAAGAGGAAACGCATGGACTCCCCAGAGGAGTCCCTCACGGAAGATACGGACTGCGATGATGGGGAAGGATCCCCACGGTAACCCCCTGATGTCTCATTTGGAGACATCCTGGAAATCTTGAAGCAGAGGGGTGACTGGAAGCCCTCCAGTCCTTCCTCAGAGGAATCAGTATTCCTGCAGGCCTTCCGATGTCGGTCCTCTACGTCTTGGGTGACCCCACCTGCTGAGTTGGTCAAGCTCATCATGCAGCGAGCATGGAAGAACCCTGACTCCATTGAGGCCATCCCCAGGAGATCAGATAAGATACTCTCCCCTCCAGAGGACCAACCCCATTGGTCGAGAGGTTTGCCAGTAGATGCTATGGTGGTGGCGGCAGCCACGATAAAGGACCTTGCGGAGGAAAGTCCTGCTGTTCACTCACCCAAAAGAGAGTCGTGGGTGGTGGACAGTTTAGGGAAGTGAGTTTTTGCGTCCGCGACCTTTGCTGTCAGGCCTCTGAACTTTCTGACACATTTTACGAGGCTCCAGAGAGATCTCATCTCCGTGCTCTCTGGAACCCTCGCGGGTCAAGTTTCGGATGGGGCACATGATAAAGTTGCTTCCCAACTTGCCACCCTAGTGTCAATCTCCAATTCATCCGTGAGGTTGCTGTCCCACGCAACCGGAATGGCTAGAGCTGCGAGTGCAGGCGTAGTTATGAGACGCCACGCCTGGATTCGCATTTTTGACTTCGCAGACTCCAAGTCTTCCTTTTTAAACACCCCTATCGAACCATCAGCTTTGTTTGGTGCTAAGGTCAAGGATACATTAGCCATGTGCGAACAGGACGGGAAGACCTTGTCTGCTGTGGATCTATGTTTTTCCAAACCTCAGCGTTCCTTCTTCAGGAACCAGAGGAGTGGAAAGATGTGGCACAAGAAGTCTCAAGGTCTTTTCTGCGTCGCATATGGTGAGGACTTCCCCAGAGGCAGAGGAGGATCCAATAATGGCAGACGCCCCTTTCAGGGCAGAGGGGGTCCCCAAAATCAGGACTCCAGCGCTCCTGAAGCGCTGCCAGATTGCTTTCCTCTGGAAGCCGTTGGGGCACGTTTTTCTCTGCACCAAGCTGCCTGGCTCTCCATTACAAATGATCAGTGGTTGCAGAGAATTAATTTCCAGAGGCTATCACATTCCCCTAATCTCTTATCCAAGACCTCCGAAATCCCTTCCCCAATGTTCCACCCAGTCAGAGGGAGGCAGCTTCTGAAATATGAAAGCTATGTCAAAAACAAGTCATCCAACAGGTCCCCCCCAGACCAGTGCGGATCAGGGTTTTACTCAAGATTATGCCGCAGTCTCACATTTCAATAGAATTTTCACTGATATACTTAACCACTTTGCCCCCAGTAGAACCAAAAGACTCCGATCCAAAACAGCCCCCTGGCTAACTTAAGACACAAAACTACTTGTGCATCACTGAGATAAAATCTGGAAATACTACCAAAAATGCAAAACTCCCAACTCTCTTGCCGAATACAAGCAACTGCGAAATCAAGTAAAAAAACAAATAGCCACTGACTGCAAATCCTACTACCTTAAACTTCAAAATAATCATAAAACCAACCCCAGAAAATTTTGGAATAGTATTTCATCAATATTATCCCCAGGCAAAAAAGAGAACCCTTGCCCTGACCCAGACACACCAGACCTCCACCTAGATTTCCAATTTAACTCCTTTTTCATTGACTCCATAGGCAAACTCACCTCTTCTTTCCCTAACAACATCCCCCCCCCCCCAACTTAACTGATACCAAAAACTTAACATACATGAACCCTAAGTTCTCCCCTTTTACTCTCAGATCCATTCCTACCCACACTATAAAAAAACTCCTACAAAAGTTAAAACCTTGCTCTAATACCCCAGATGACATTCCATCCAAATTTCTCCAACTAGCTGCTGATGGAATAGCCCTTCCAATCAACATCCTAATCAATCGCTCCATTCAGGAGTCCTACGTACCATACCTCTGGAAAAAAGCCTTCATCACCCCCCCTCCGTAAAGGAGGTGCAGACTGTTCAATCTTCAACTTTCACCCTATTGTTGTCCTATCCCCTTTCTCTAAGATGCTCAAAAAATGTATTCACCTCCAACTATTACCCTACCTATTGAACAACCAACTCCTAACTCCTACCAAACATGGGTTTATACCAGGACATAGCACCACCACTGCCATTCTTTCCTTCCTCAAAATAATTAACTCTGCTTGTGACTCTGGGAACATAGTTTCTACGCTTCTCCTCAACTTATCTAAAGCTTTCGACACTGTCACTCATGTGCTTCTACTTTCTAAACTCTCCCATCTTAATCTCTCCTCTTCGTCTATCAAATGGTTCTCCAGCTATCTCTCAGCCAGGGAACAAGCTGTAAAATGAAACTACTGCACTTCCTCTTTCCTTCACACCCCAACAGGTGTACCCCAAGGCTCTATTTTGGGTCCTTTACTATCTAACATATTTTCATCATTGATTTCCACCAAAAGATCCCCAGTGCTAAACTGGTGCAATACGCAGATGACTCCACTATCATCTGCTAAGCTAAAACTCTTCCTTTACTAATAAACCTTACACAAGAAGCCTTCTCCTCCACTGAGTCCTGGATGCTTGACAGTCACCTAGCCCTAAATGCCTCCAAATCTAAAATAATATTTATCCCTTCTAGACATACTGCTGCTGACAAAGCATCCTTCTCTATACTTAGCCTAAACAAAACAAGTATTGAAATAGTTCCCCATACAAAACTTCTGGGCGTTCTTATCGATGACCAGCTAAAATTTGATATCCACCTACAAACCAATATTAAAAAGACTCATCAAAAACTTGGTACGCTTTATCGGCACAGGCACTACATTTCGCTGTCTTCTAGACAACTCCTATCTACCACCTACCTCCTACCCTCCCTTTTGTATGGAGCTCTGCTACTCTCTAACCTCCAGTCATCCCTAAAATCTAAACTTTCCTCATGTTATAACAAAATTTCAAAGTTTGCCACAGGATCCAAATCCTCTACTCGCCATTGCAACTCCCTGCATGCTCTAAATTGGTTGGAACTCCCAAGCTACCTAAATTTCATTCAACTAACTACAGCACACAAGCTAATTTTCAAACCTTATAACTGTCCATCACTCTCCTTTTCCTTAAAACTTCACCAGTCACATAGAACACTTAGATCCACAAATCAGAACCTCTTAGAACTTTACAAGCCTTTAACGCACCAGGGCAACTTCTAGTATCATTCTCCCTTGCCAGATTATGGAACTCTCTTCCCCCTTACATTAGAACTACCCTTAACCTACCATCCTTTAAATCCCTACTCCACTCTCACCTCTACTCCCTCTGGGAGTGCTCCTGTAGCCATCCTACCTGATTCCTGATACCTATCCCTATTCTGTTCTACTCTAATCTCTGCCACTGCTTCAATTCATCTCTCTAAAATTCCTTTGCCTAAATACATGTAGTGTAATAAATGAACAGAAATTTATTGTTTTTGCTAATATCTTATAAGTGATTGACTCAGCTCATATATTTCAAGATATGTAAAATCTTGCCTTGCTGTATATTGAATGTTAAACTGTTGTTATCATATGCTGTACTAATGCATTGTATATTGTCTTTCTGTCTGGTGCTTTTCTCCTCGGGCCCCCATTGAAAACGGGCTACCTTGGATGTGCTCGTTAGATCTCCAGGATGCGTATTACCACATCAAAATGGACAAGCACTCCAAGAGTCTCCTTTGCTTCCGGCTGGGAGCCAATCACTACCAATTCAGAGCCCTGCCATTTGGTCTCTCGACGGCCCCCAAAGTGTTCACAAAATGCCTAGCAGTGGTCACAGCTCATCTGAGACTTCAGGGATTCCAGGTATTTCCATATTTAGATGATTGGCTCCTCTCTGCCCCCACCAAGTGGCTTCTGGTCAGGGCCCTCCGCTACACTCTAGTTCTAGCAGAGTTGCTGGACATCACCATCCACTGGGGAAAATCCAACCTTCAGCCCTCACAACACTTGGAATTTATACGGGCAACATTCAACACTCAATCAAGTCTGGTCTCTCTTCCCCCTCACAGGCTTCAGAGATTAAGGGCACAAGTTCAAATGATACTCTGTCGAAGAAAGGTGTCTGCAAGTGAAGTTCTTCAGGCTCTGAGGTCTATGGCAGCAGCCATCCCAGTTGATCTCCTAGCCAGATTACACAAGACTACTACAATGGCTCCTTCTGTCCCAGTGGATATCCAATCTTCATCCCTTGAGCTCACAGATTTTTATCACCAACACCTGCAAACAAGATCTCCTCTGGTGGATGAGTACAGACAAAAATCTTTGGTGTCGCCCCTTCCAGGCTCCCCAACCCAGTGCTACGGTGACCACGGACACTTCCCTGATAGGGTGGGGGGGGCCACTTCCAGGGAAAGTCAGTCCAAGACACGTGGTCCAGCATAGATGTCAATTTGCATATCAATGTCCTGGAGTTAATAGCGGTGCTATTGGCATTGCAAGCATTCCACCCACTCCTTCCGTCCGGAACGATTGCTATCCAGTCGGACAACATGTCCATTGTCTGGTACATAAACAGGGAGGGACCGAATCCTACCCCCTATGTCGCGAAGCCATGAGAATCTGGCATTGGGCAAAAGCTTCCAACCGTTTTCTGATTGCAACGCGTATCCTGGGGAACTCCAACGTGATTGCGGACAAGCTAAACAGAAGCATCCTCTGTCCTCATGAGTAGTCTCTCAGTCCGAGTGTGACAGCAGAAATCTTCAGCCGTTGGGGCCAGCCATGCTGCAATCTTTTCGCCTCCCCCTCAGACACAAAATGCAGCAGCTACTTTGCCCTCTTTCCCCCTTACGGGGAGTCACCGAGAGACGCCTTTATTCACGATTGGCCTGCGGGTCTCCTTAATGCTTATCCTCCGATTCCCCTTTTTCTAAGGAAAGCTATTCGGTTGAGAAGCAAATTGATCCTCATTGCCCCGTTCTGGCCTCGTCAAGTATGGTTTCCCTTCCTCTGACCTCATCTGTTGCAACCTCCTTGGATCCTAGACACTCGTCAGGACCTCATATCTCACCCACAAGGACTGCCTCCACCAAATCTATCCACTCTCAAGCTGATGGCTTGGTTCTTCCACTTCCATTAGTTGCCAGGCAGGAAACCCTCTCCTGTCCGTGATATTATCCTTTCATCTCATAAATCATCCACCAAAAAACTTTACAGGGACAAATGGAAAAGATTCTCTATCTGGTCACATAATCGGAACCTAGATCCTTTCTCGGCTCCTATACCTACTACTCTTCATTATCTTGCTGAGTTGTTCGACAATGATGCATCAGCTTCCACCATTCGAGTCCATTTAGCAGCTGTTTCCAACTTCCATAATGGTTCAGATGGAGTCCCTCTTATTTCCTCTCGACTTTGCAAGACCTTCCCCAAGGGAATTTTCCACAGCAGACCTCCCATCAGGCAACCGGTGGAGGCATGGAATCTCTCCTGGGTTCTTCAGTCTCTCTCTCTACCCCCTTTTTCTACCCCCTTTTGAGCCTGCTGTAACATGTGATTTAAAATTCCAGTCATGGAAATCCTTATTTCTGGTGGCGGTCACTTCAGCCAGATGAATATCTGAGTTGCAAGCCTTATGTATCAAGAGCCCTTATCTGATCTTCCATAAGGACAGAGTATTACTTCGTACTATTATCCATCCTTTCTCCCCAAAGTGGTTTCTGACTTTTCTATTAACCAGTCCATTGAGCTCCCTGTATTTTTTCCAAATTATTCAAACAAGGGAGAATACTGCCTACATTCATTGCATGTTCATAGACAATTATGTTTCTACCTGGACAGAACTAAGTCCTTTCGCAAGTCAGACCAAATTTTCATTTCCTTTTCTGGCCCTAGAATGCAGTATCTAAAGTTACTTTGTCAAAATGGGTCCGGGATTGCGTTAGCGTCTCTTATTCGCTTATGAATGAATCTAAGCTTGGTCAAATCAAAGCTGACTCAACTAGGGCTATTGCAGCATCGGTTGCCATCCACTCTAGGGCCTCCATGGATGATATATGTGCAGCAGCCATTTGGGCTAAACCCCATGCCTTCATCAAGCATTACAAATTGGATCTGATCTCCAGGGGAAGAGCGGCCTTTGGCTCAATGTTTCTCAGGAATGTTCTTCCATAAGGGCCACCCAGGTTTCATAGGTTCATACTAGGCTATCTGCCCTAGGGCATTTATAAGCCTAGCCAGAGTGTGTTTGGCTTTCACCACCCATTTTAAATGAATTTTGCTATGCCCTTTTTCGAGGTTACTATACTGTGCCTCTGTCTAACAGTGGCACAGACGTGATACCCGGGGTAAACCTACGATCTCCCATCCACTCATCAAGATTCCTCTTGAAGAGAGTCAATGAGGGATTCTGTCTAACCTGGACTGGGATTTTATTCCAGAGTGAAGGGAGCCTCTGGGTTATGAATCTGTCCCTCCAGCATGTCCTATTTATTTCAGTGCTGAGGTTCAAGTCTCTCGAGCGCGTAGCTCGATGGGATTTGGATTTTCTGAGGTGCAGCATGTCCATTAATTCCGGGTTGGACATGGCTTTATACGTCAGGCACAGATCGCCTCTGAGCAGGCGGTATGCCACTGAGTAGAGCTGGAGTTTCTTTAACCGGGCAGCATATGGCATCTGTTTGAGCCCTTTGATCCTCTTAGTGAGGTACTTTTGGGGTCTTTCCAGTTGCTGCAGGTGTCTGGTAAGGTACATCCCAAAAGGGGCATTGTACTCAATTATGGGCCTGATGAGGGATGAGTTAGAGGCACGATGACCTCCCCTGATCTAGATGTGAATCCCTTCATGATTAGGTGGGCTATATAAAATGTTTTTCTAACCACTTTGGCCACGTGGTTGTCAAATGAGAGATTGCTATCAACTTGGGTCCCCAGGTTCGTAATTACTTCTTCTGTACTTAATGGATTACCACCTATGTGGTAATTTGTGGGCCCTTTGTTTTTTCCAAAGGGGATGACTATACACTTTTTGGTGTTTAGCTTGAGGCCATGGCTGTGGCACCAGTTGTCTGTTTCTATGAGGCCCTTTTGGAGGATGCTTGTGTCGGCTGGAGTGTCGATTATGGTGCCCAGTTTGCAGTCATCTGCAAATTGGGCAGCCACAGTCCTTCCTTTTCGGCCGGTACCTCCGTGAAATATATACCGAACAAGAGAGGTCCCAGGACTGAGCCTTGTGGGACACCACTTGTAACTGGTTTGGAGTCTGACATGGCTCCAGCAATTCTAACCATGTGGGTTCTGTCTTTGAGCCAGTTTGCAACCCATCTAGTGACATAGGGATTTATATTCAAGCTGGTGAGCTTATCTATAATGCCCGAGTGGGGTATTGTATCGAAGGCTTTTGCGAGGTCCAGGTAGGCTGTGTGGACCACCTTCCCCTCGTCAATGGCCTTAGTGACTCTTTCAAAGAAATCAACCAGGTTTAAGAGGCAGGATCTGCCCTTAACAAAGCCAAACTGGGTAGGATCCAGTGTCTGTAGGTCCCCAATATCTTCATTTATGAGGTCCATGATGATCCTTTTCATAGCTTTGCAGACCAAGCTAGTCAGGCTTATGGGGCGATAGTTTCCAGGATCTGTTGAGGCACCACCTTTGTGGAGAGGGACCACTGTTGCTGTATGCCACTCTTTGGGTACATATCCTGTAGTAAGGCTGAGATTGAACAGTAGTTTTATGTTTGGGTTTAGCTCTTCTTGGAGTTCATGTAGTGCGCAGCCCGGGACACCGTCTGGTCCCATTGATGCTGTGTTTTTTGCTTTGGAGAGGACAGCTCTTACCTGAGCATCTGAGATGTCAGGGGGCAGCACTCTGCTGGGATAGATATTTGCCCTTTTGGTGGCGGGGGGGGGGGTCCACCAGCATCAGCTAGGATGTTGGCAATGTCTGTGGGTTCGGTGTATTTTTTGTCATTTTGGACTAATTCTGAGCCTATCTGGGAATTCCCACCCAGGTTCCTAACATAACTAAAGAAAGCCTTGTGATTATCCTTAGTGTCCTGTGCAGTTTTTCTCTCAAAGCTGGCCTTAGACGATTTTATGAGTGCCCGTAGTTTTTTGCTAATACTGATCAGAGATGCCTTCCCTTTTTGGGATTTTGCTCTATCATGTAGTAGCTTCCTCCTTCTATTGTATAGTTTGTTTATGGCTGGCATTGAGTAGCATTGCTCTTAGTTTCTTATCCCTTGTGATACCTATGAAGGTGGGTTTGTCTTTTGAGCCTTGCCTAAAAAAGGCACTATGGGGGTAGCAAGAGCCTTTGCCAATATCCGAAAGCCCAGGGTGACAGGTGCAAGCCGTCCCTAGCGAAGCATCGTGGCTTGTCGAGCATGTCATCCCAGGCTGACAGGCATTGGTTCCCCTTTGAATGACACCAATACTTAAGCCAATTGTTGAAATTGATCATCTTGTCTTCATATTGTGGCATCATTCTTGGTGAGGGTAAGATGCTACTGAAGGTCAGGGTCATACCGGCCTGGGCTACATGCTCAGAGAGCTCCTCTGTCTCTTTTCATGTATTCCAGGGAGGTACGTCTCAGGTCATTCACACCAGCATGGACAATGACTGAGTCATATTTGTACTTGCCTTGGAGTGACCTGAGTGCTTGTGTTATGTGGCGGATCCTAGCGCCCGACAGGCAGCTCACCGTGACCTTCTCCTTGTTCAGCCTGGTGAGCGGGACGTCAGTGTGCCAGACGATAGAGTCACCTATTACAAGTGTATCAGGTGTGTTGTTTAGCCTTAAGGGCTGTGAATGTTTGGCACACTGGCTTTGTGAGCTATGTGTTGCACGTGTTTTGTTTTGGGGTAGCGGTTGCTTGGGTGTCTGCTTTGGAGGTCTCTGCTGCTTAGGCAGATTTTTATTTAGAGCCTCCGAGTATGTTTTTGTGTGTTTATGTGTTTGGTTTTCTGTCGTGGTAGGTCTATGTGAGACTGGAATTGTAGTGAGTGTTGTTTCCTTCTCCTCCTGACTGGTTTCGCCAGTACTAAGTTGAGAGAGCTTAGCCTCCAGTATGGCTATATGGTTGCATCTCTCACATGTGTTGGAATTTGTTGGGAGGAGGAGAGGGTTGTCTGTGTACATGAGGCAGTTGTAACATTGCCTCAAGATTCCCAGATTCACCAGCTGGACCGGAGAGGAGATTGACAATTGACCTTTGGACATGCTAGAATAGTATTGGGAATTTCTTTATAATTGAAAAAAAAAGGGCTAATGGGGAACAAGGTACTCAAGGGGAGTTTGTGAGGGTGTAGTGCTTTTAATTTTTTAGTGCTGACTTATATAATTGCTTTAGTGAGCAAGTGCCAGGTAACTTAAATGCAATGTGTTACAGGTAACTTAAATGCAAAAACGACAAACAGTAACTTTCTTTCAAGTGAAACAAGGAAATAAGTACAGTAAGCAATGCAGATATCACTAGGGATCCACAGAAGCGCTGAAAAGCAGCGTTTTAGGTGGAATTAGCATTTCAGGGAAATAACAAGCAAACAAACAACAAGCATACAAACAAAGCTAGATTCAGCAGGCCTGGATATGCTACAGCAAACAAGGTGTACCAATTTCAGTAAGAAACAGTTCAAATATGCAGGCACTATAAGCCTTTAACCAGAAATTCCCAGAGGTTCTCCAAGTAGCTTGGGATTCTGCCCCATCAGTGATGAATAGGAAGAAGATTAACAACTTCAGATAAAGAAGTTATGTCTTACCATAACGTTCTATCTGAGTTGTTGTTGATCTTCCAAAGCCAAAGGCTCCTGGCGGATTATGGGTCTTTGTGGTGTTTTTCACGGTTTCTGCACAGAGATGGCCTCTGACATTCTGTTTCTCCTATATGTTGGATGCAAACTCGATCTGAGGTAACTGAGTAAAGGGCATTGTGGGTAGCAGCTTAGCTCGAGAGTTTTTGGTGCACGCAAGCTTGGTATAAGGCCGACTCAGTACCGAACCGATCAGTGATGACTGGAAGATCAACAACTCAGATGGAACGTTATGGTAAGACATAACTTCTTTTTTCTTAGTCTCTATCACATCAACAAGACAAGTGTCAGAACTCCAGGTGCTTTCTTTCCAGCCACTGTATCTGTTTTTTTTTTTTTTTTTTTTTTTTCATAATGACAGGACTTACCTTTGAACTAACCCTTCTTTCTTGCCTGTGGTGGCATCAGAAACTGCTAACAACCAGTACATCAACCTACTCATTTTCTTTCTGAATTTTTCTAAGGGATAATATATACTGCACCTGCTGGATGTTCTTAGAAAACTTAGATTCTTTATTCACAGAATTAAAGATTTCAGGAAATCAGACAAATTGTTTACTTCCTTTTCCAAAGCAAAATTGGGCAAAGCAGTATTTAAAGTAGTCTTAGCTCAATGGTTCACTTGATTGTATTTGTCTATAAGAATAAAGAATCGACATTACCCAGTTCACCCAAGGCTCATTCCACCAGATCTGTGGCGACTTCAACAGCTGTCTTGTCCAGAACCTCTATAAATGCCATTTGTGTAGCTACCACATGGTCCAGTGCTCGTATCTTTTTAACTCTTCAAAGACTGGATATCTTATATGGGAACAGGGCAGGATTTGGTTCTGCTGTACTCTACTCTAGAATATTCTTCCTTAAGGCCACCCAAGATTTCTCTAACTGGGGACTGTGCACCATTAGTTGAGGAACGGATGAAGGACAGTTTCACATATAAAAGTTATGTACTTGGCATAACTCTGCGTCTTTTTTCATCCTTCCTCAACCTTCTGCCTTCCAACCCCCTTCCTGTTTTTATAAGCTGCTAGTGTGCCCTGAGGAGTAATTCCTGCCAGCTTTGCTGCATGAGCTCTAGTCTCCTTTGTCTCCTTTATGCTGTGATTGGTGCACAGCTTAATTTAGAAAGTACTAGTAACTGTGTGGTGTTTTACACATTTTGGTTAGAGCACTAGAGGGCAAACTCAGTCTGAGGTAATTCAGGAGAAAGGGTTATGGGTAATGGGAGGAGCTCAAGCTACGGGACCTAAGTCTATCAAAGCGACTAGGGAGATATTTGTGGTCAGATCAGACACCCATCAGTGGAGTAAGGACAAAAGGAGACAACACAAATGCAGAGTTATTGTGAGTACATAACTTGCATTTATGTAGCACTTATCAGGATTATAAGACCAAGTAACTGAATAAGGAGTACTGTTGATACAGTATTCCATCATGCTTTTAACTTTGCTTCTTTTGTAACAATTTCATCTGCTTCACTTTTGGAGAAGACTATGAGCAGCGCCTCACATTTGCGATCTGTGCAGTAGTTCGATGTTTTAAGAAGTTTTTGCTTGTTTGGCCTTGTAGATGTCCTTCCTTAGGTCACTGTTGTAGTATTATAAACTGTTGGTTATCTCACCAGTTATCCTTGATGTCCAGCTTGGCTACCAAAGCCAAAATCTTCTGTTGAGGCGTACATCTAACATATCACCTAAGCTAGCAGTTGTAAGGGTACTTAAGTCCATCTGTTCTTTGGATGGTCGTTGGTATCGTTGGCCTTAATTGGTTCAGATAAGTGCTCTGTTGAGGAACTGTCCTTGTTTTTTTCTTAGTATCCTTGGAACTTGTTTCTCTATCTGATGTCTGCTAGGAAGGGAAAGTGCGATCGAGGTAGGCAGATTCCCTGTAAGGATCTCCACCCCCAGTGCCTCTTCTGTCTAGGTGCAGAGCACGATTATAGGAATTGTGCTTGTTGACGGTCCTCACACTTGCTTGGAAATCCAGCGCCTTAAGCACCTTGCCCAAGCTAAGATGGAGGAACCTTCCACCCCTGATGTCCCACCTATCCTAAAGAAGTTGTTTGAGGTCTAGGCCGTACATTATGACTCCCCAGTTGGACTCTGATGTACCCTTTGAGGATTTGTACCCCAAGCTATGCTCAACACCTTCTCAGATGTCCACTACGGCAATCCCCCCTGAGGCTGGTATGACGCCTGAGGTATGTATGTCCAAAACAACTGATGCAGCCAGTACTGTATAATTTTTGAAGTACCCCATGGTTTTCTGTAAAAATTAGGAAATACCTGGCTCTCAAAGAAGAATGGTAGGGTACAGAACCACAGCATCTTGTGAAAGCAAAAAAGCATAAAACTTCAAATGTTTCTTCTCAAACACAAAAGGAAGAGGAGATGGGCAAATTTCTCCCAGGGCCTGTTTAAAGGCCCTAATGGTACTGAAATCATAATCTCTTGCATCCTCTATTCCTAGTCCTGCTACCCCAAGAGACATTTTAGATTAGTGAGACTGTTGAGATAGAGTCAGATTCTGATGACTACTCTTTGGCCTTCTTTTCTCAAATCTTTGCTCCAGGCCAAGTGACCTCGAAGACTCCCTCTCCCTTGATTCCCCTGTCGAGAAAGCTTCATCTGGGGGGAAACCATCTCTAACAAGATGAAACCCTTTGAATAGGAATCCAGTCGGATTTCTGATGTGCAAAAATATATAATCTTTTAGAGGTAGGCACCACTGCTCATGTCCTGGAGGCCTTTCTTGATGACTTTGCATCTACTTCAGCTTCGCCTGACTCTCAGACACAAGCCCCTAAAAGGCTTGATAGATGTTAGAAAGTGCCTGGAGTTTGTTTTTGTACAAGAATCCCTTGGGTAGATCCTTCTGTTTCCATGGCTACAGACAGTCCTTATAACTAAACTCCTACTTGCTGCTAATGCTCTTCCTCAGATAACGACAGCAGAGCAATGGATATACTGGGAAAGAAGATATACATATCTTCCACATTAGCCTTCAGAGCCCTGAACTGTCAAATCCAAATTACTAAATAATTGCTCTATATTTTGGTGAATTTAAATGAAACTTTGGCTTTTCTTGAAGGGTCCTGGCAGTCTGTGGTGGCTCAAACCTCATAGTTGGAGAGGTATAGCATCAAATGCAGCTATGACTCAGTGATGATTTCCTCCAGAGCAACTGCTACAGGTTCTGTTGTCAGAAGGTATGCATGGCTACACTCTTGGTCCCTTCCTGAAGACATTAAAGCCAAACTGTCAGCTAGATTCTTCTATAAATAGGGATCTTTTATTTGGCCCTGATGCAGTCAGCTTGTTTAAAACCTTACAGTAACAGGGAAAATAATGAAGGATTGCAGAGAAATTGATCCCAGATACCACAGAAACCACCCTGTGAAATCCACATCCTTTACCTGCAGGGAATCTAGTTACCCTCCTAAGGCCAAACAAATGCTTAGGAAAAGACACGCCAGACAAGGCACTCTAAATCTGGGAGGCCTCCCTACCCAGACAAGTCAGCCTGACTACCATTTTTTCCCCCTCCTCCTCTCCTTGGTCCTTCATTCCTTCTCTGTCCAAGACTTGCCTCATCTGTGGGAAACCGGCAGCTCATTACCACAGACAAATGGGTCCTCTGTTATTTAACATGGTTACAGATTGACTTGGAAGTCCCTGAATTCAATGATATATGTTTCCATCTCTCAGTTTTTCTCCCATCATTCAAGCCTTACTTGGCCAAGGCACAATAGAACCTGCACCACAACTGCTTATGGGAAAAGAGTTATATTGAAGACTTTTCTTGTTCCAATAAAAAAAAAGCAGAATGGATACCTGTAGTGGGTTTACCCACTCTTAACACTTTCATCAAGATCATCTTTTTCAAGATGCTGGCTCTCCAAACTCTTCTTCCCATTGATCTGAGGCCTTCATGTGGCGGCAGTTCATCGTACTGCAGGTAGCGGTACTTTCGTCTCTACCACATTTGATTAAATCTGATGTGAACTTTTCCTGTTGTCAGAAGGGACCGGGCTGGGGTCTTGAGTTGTTGCTGGTTGGAATTTGAGTTAGTGGCATTGAGGATGGTGAATCAAGCATGGTTATAGAAGCTTCTGTGCATCGGACTCTTATGTAATTTTGTTTTTTGTGTTTAATGTTTGTATTATGTTGTACATGAGCTACTTCCGCAAGCATTTTTGGTGCACTTGGATCTAAAGGATGCCTGCCTGCATATACCTGTCCACCCTATGTTCAGGAAATTTGAAGTTTTTGGCTTCCTTGTCACACTGAAATGTTCTTTGGGTTTCACTGTTGCAGTCATCACACTTGGGTTATCTTCCTGCAGGTAGCCCTCAGTCAGCCCGAATACCAGAGTCTTGGGATTTCTGCATCAGATGCTGTCACTTCTTCTTGATGTCAGGTCGTCAGGGTATAGAACAGGCAGCCGACGCCATTACATCAGTCTGTCTTGCCAAGAAGGAGCCTGAAGCAGAAGCAGTTAGCAAGTGCTGGTCGGCCGCTACCTGAAATTTTCTTTTATCGAGTTTCAAACCTGAAGTCTTCTAAAGCTAAGTACCCCATTGGGGATTCTTTTTTCTTGTTCTAACCGATGTCAGAAAAAGTTAACAATTATCTTGCCTGTAGAAAGCAAATACCTCACAGAGATTTTCATTCTGACTGTGTCACCTGTTTACGCCCAGAACACGACGTCCCTCGCTGTCGGTTTTGTGCCTTAACGGCCGAACCATTCATCATCTGGCTATTTTTGCCTTTAAATTCTTTTGCTCTCGTTCTCCTTATTCCGAAGTCATCCGACTACCGATCTTTCGTAAAAGGGCAGAGATGAAGAGAGACAGACCGCATAGGTCAAAAACTGCCGATAACGCTTCCATTAAGCTAGTCGCCAGTCTGCCGGTACTCAGTGAGGCGCCTTTGCAGCCCCTGATGCCTGCTTCTACAAATTCGCAGGCCTCTGCTGAGACCCATTTGGAGTCCGGTATGCCACAAGATGCTTCTTCGACTATGGAACCTGCAGATGTCTCTACCTTGTATGGGTCTGGAGCCGCTGTGTAGGCACAGGCTTCTGAGGGTGTATTCAGACATACCAATATTCGCATTAAACTGACAACTTCATTTTCAGCTAAAACAACCGAGTTTCTCAGGCCCAGAGTACACACTACACCTAGAAAACCGACCAAAGCGCATGCTCAAGCTCCCGTGCCTCAAAAACAAATGCTTAGAATAGCTGAAGACGTTATCACCCTAATTAAGGGAAGCCAGCCTTTCCCTGCTAAGAGACCAAATATTGAGTCTCTGTCTGATTCTGCAGACCATGAGTCCAATGACTCTCACCCTTCTGATTACCAGGACATACCCTTATCTACCTTTGAGGATTCAGATGCAGTGGAATCCATTCCCTCTGCCTCCCCTCCAGAGGATTTTTCTTTTGGTGAAACCTTGCATACTTTGAGAGCATTTCCACTGGGAAATGCCGGGATTATCCTCAGTCCAAAAAGAGACTCAGAGAATTTTTAGAGTTGCCTCAGCACAGGCCCCTTGCTATACCCCCTGTCCTGGATGTTGTAGATGATGTCTTCATGGACTGCAGTCTTACTCCAGACACTTTAGCACTTGCCCCTAGAAAACTTGACAGGTACTACAGAGTACCTGATTCTCACAAATTTCTCTTTAAGAATCTTACTGTGGATCCAGGGACCATTTCCCAGGGGCCTAAAGGTATTAAGGCTACTACACCCCAAAACCCTACTCCTTCAGACAGGGATTCCAGAGCTTTACACAGATGGGGCAAGAAGGTATATACCTCTGCAACTCTGGCCATCAGGGCATTGAATTGCCAGTTTCATATGTTGAAGTAACAGTATTATATTATGGAACAAATTAAACAAAAAATGGTGTTATTTCCAGATTGTGCAGAAAATGAAGATTTACAAGAGTTGATGCATTCTGCAAACCAAGTTAAGCATGTTTTGCAATGTGGCTTTGATGCCCTGGAAACGTCTTGCAGAGCTCGTCACTGGATCTGTACTGAGAAGACATGCTTGGCTGAAGGAAAAAACCTTGTCAGACCATGTCAAATCAAAATTACTAGACACTCCTTTAAATCAGGACCGTCTGTTTGGCACCAAAGCAGAAGAGGCTCTTAAAAAGATGGATGAAATCTATGCAAACTGTTAAAGAATTCTTACAAGTGCAGCTACCTAGATTCAGTAGGCATTGGCCTACAAAAAAATGGTCCTTTAAAGCCCCTTCCAGGCCTTCTCAGTCCAAACCCAGGGGAACCAGACCACCAAGACTACAGTCTCAGGGTATGCAGAGATCTAAACAATGGAGTGCTCCCACCTCAAAAACAGGGAGTGGCAAGCCACCCCCTTATGGTAAAAGTTCACAATGACTTGTCTGTTATCCTTCCCAGCCCTGCCCATCTACTTGTGCCCCTTGGAGGAAAACTTGCCCTTCATGTCAAAAACTGGATGTCCATTACTCAGGACTGATGGGTTCTAGACATTGTATCCCAGGGGTACAGATTCTGCTTCCATTCCCTGCCAACCCCAAGTGGGTTTCCAGACCTTCCTCCAAACCATGGGGCAGAGGCTCAAAAGCAAGTACATTCCCTGCTCAATATCAGGGCCGTTCAACCTGTTCCAGTAGAACAAAGGGGACATGGTTTCTACTCGACTGTTCCTGGTTCTCAGAAAAGAGCGATCTTGGTGCCAAATCCTGGATCTATCAATTCTTAACACCTTTCTGGTGATCCCAAAATTCAAAATGCTAACCCTGCAACAGCTTCTCCGTATGCTAGCCAAGGATGCCTGGCTAGTCACTCTAGACTTTCAAGAAGCCTATCTGCACATCCCCATAAAGGGAGTCTTGCAGGAAATATCTCCACTTCAGAGCAGGCTCTATGCACTATCAGTTCTTTGCACTTCCCTTTGGCTTATCTACTGTACCTAGAGTATTCAGAAAGTGCCTGGCTCCAGCCATTGCATACTGCAGGCTGAGAAATATCCAGATTTTCCGATACTTGGATGATTGCGTGATTCAGGCGGACAGTCAGGAATTACTACTTCAACACCTGGCATTTGTAAAAAGACTCCTATCTTCATTGGGGTACACCATCAATGAAAAGAAATCACCACTGGTGCCCAGTCAAAAAAATTGTGTTCCTGGGAGCAAGCTTGAACACAACTTCCCAGATGGCCTTTCTCACTCCAGAAAAACATCTATTTGAACAAATGCAAACACATGGCCACCAAAACCCAGCTATCTGCAAGGAAAATACTGCAAACCCTAGGGTTCATGGCCTCATGCCTTCTGCTAATTCCATATGTCTTTGGTACCAATATTCTCAGGACCTGGAAACAGTCATTCCGATCATTCCTTGTCTGGTGGGCAGAAGCATTCAACCACAACAAGGGACTGCCTTTCACTCAACCCCTTGCCGTCCAAATCCTGACTACGGATACATCAGAGACTGCATGGGGGACTCACATGGCAGGCAAATGCATTCAGGGAAAGTGGAGCCCAGGACAAATTCTCCTGCACATCAGTGAAAAAGATGTTAGCTGTACAGTATGCTCTGACGGCCTTCAAATACCTAATCCTTCCAGGACAGCTGCTGATAAAAACAGACAACACCACAGTTATGTGGTACATAAGCAGGGGGGAACCCATTCTTATCCACTCTGCAGGTTAGCCATGACGCTGTGGAACACAGCCTTGAGCAACCAAGTGCATCTGCAAGCTCAGTTCCTGCCAGGCAAACAGAATTCCCTGGCAGATGACTTGAGCAGAAATCTCCTGGACCCACACGAGTGGAAATTGGAGCCCAACACCTTCAACCTTCTAATCCAGAGGTGGACCTCTTTGCCTCCCCAGAGAACCACCAGTTGAGCAAATTCTGCACTAGGAACCTTCACAGCAGGGCCTGGAAGGTAGATGCCTTATCCTTCAAATGGGAAAAACCTCTCAATTTATGCCTTTCCCCCTCTGCCCCCCTCTCAAAGGTACTACTCAAGATCAGACAGGACAGCCAAAGGGCAATTCTTATTGCCCCAGATTGGCCACACCAGCACTGGTACCCACTCTTACGCAGTCTGACAACAGTGCCACCCTGGCACCTTCATCAGACACCTTCCCTGCTGTCTCAGCCGGAGGGACAGATTTTGCATCCACAGCTGCAAACCTTAAACCTTGCAGCCTGGCTTATCCCCTGAATACTCCACCAGCAACCCTCAACAAGCAGGTGCTGGACGTCATTCTTGAGGTCAGAAGGCCTAGTACTAGAAAATCCTATGCTGAGAAGTGGAAAAGATATTGCTCTTGGAGTCGGTCTCAAAGAAAGGACACAGCTGTGCCCGCCTTACCTGAAATCCTTGATTACCTAGCAGAGCTACTCCACAGAGGCCTATCCTTCTCCATTAAGATTCGTGCCTCTGCCATCATAGCTCATTATAATACTGAGACACCTCTATTCTCACCCTCTCACCAAGCAGTTTCTGAGAGGGGCTAACAACTTCACGCCCCCTAGGAGAGCACCCATCCCTGCCTGGGACCTTAACTTTGTACTGGAAAAGCTCACGCTCCCGCCTTTTGAACCTGCGGCTTCAACAGAGTTAAAATTCCTTTCTTGGAAAACACCCTTGCTTTTAGCCATAACCTCAGCTAGAAGAGTGTCTGAGTTACAGGCACTAATGGCTGTGGAACCCTTCATTATTTTCCATGCCGACAGGGTTTCCCTCAGGACTAACCCGTCCTTTATACCTAAGGTGGTCTCCAGTGTGGCTCTAAACCAAGCCATCCATTTGCCAGCTTTCTTCCCTAATCCTCAAAATAAAAGGGGAAATGATCCTGCACTCCTTGGACATGCACAGACAGCTCAGGTTCTACCTTGACAGGACTAAACCTTTCAGAAAATCTGAACAACTGCTAGTCAGCTTTGCTACAGGAGCAGAGGGCAAGGCCATTTCAAAGCAAACCATTTCCAAATGGATAGCACACTGCATCCATTTCTGATACAAGCACTATGGAAAACCTACCCTACAGGGGATCAGAACACATTCCACTAGGGCTACTTCCACCTCTACAGCATTTCTCGGGGAGTCCCTACCAGGGACATTCTGGACGCTGCAACCTGGAGTTCTGTACACACCTTCACCAAGCATTACCACTTACCTATTTTTTCTAAATCCAGAGCTGGATTTGCTACAGCAGTCTTACAAGGTCTGCTAGCCAGCCCTAACTCCTCTTGAATGCCTCCACCCTTCCTCAGCTTTGGGAATCAATCCAAGTGTGATGACTGCAGCAGTGAGACAAGAAGAACATAGTACAGTTATGTACAATTACCATAAATGTAGATGTTCGAGTGTATTCACTGTTATAGTCCTGGTTTCCCTTCCTCCAGCCCCCTGTTTTTCTCTATCCTTTCTACCCATCTTCTACATGGCCATTTTTTATGGCAGGGGTATTTACTTTTTACTGGTGGTGTTACACACCATATACTAGCTTCCTATTTGGGGGGCTCCTGACATCTGGGGCAAGAAAAACTGATGTATTGGCGTCAGCTGCCTGTTTTATACCCCTGATGACCCGACGTCATGGTAGAAGCGACAGCATCCAACGCAGAAATCCCAAGACTCTGGCCGACTGAGGGCTACCTGCAGGCAGATAACCCAAGTGTGATGACTGCAACAGTGAATACACTTGAACGTCTACATTTATGGTAGTGTACACAACTGTACTTTTCCCTGCATTGTCTTTTGGACTTTCTGTATTCCTCGGGGGATTCACAAAGTGTCTGGCTCCAGTCATATCCTTTTGCAGGGTTCCTGGGAATTCACATATTTAAGTATTTGAAAGAACTTTTAATATAAGTACCTTCTCCACAGACCCTTTTTACTTCATGTCCCTACACCAAAGTCTGGTGATCTGAAGTAGTCTTCATTTGGTCTTCGACCTGTGGGCTCCCAGATCCATATCTGATCCAACGCGGCCGCATATCCAGCATCTGATCCATGCTCAAAGCTCCTCCCCTTACCCATAATGCTCCTGTCTCATTCCTCCCTTCAGATCTCGTTTGCCATGCTGTATGTCCTCGTCGTTATCCCTGCTCTTTGCTGTAAAAGTTGTGGTAAATGCTTGTTTTGGTGAAAAATCTTTTTTTTTCTTCTTCTCACTTCTGCTATTTTTCTGCTTTCTACCTCCCCTTCACTCTTTTCCATTGGTTGGTAAACAAGCAAAAAAAAAAAAAATCTCTGTCTTTCCTATTGTGTGTGTGGACTGTGTGTGCACTAGGCCTTAGGTTGGGACTTTGTCCAAAGCTCCCAAACCCAGCTTCAGAAAATGTACAGTGTGTGGCCATAAGTTGTCCCCAGCTGATGGCCACATTCTGTGTGCAGTTTGTCTTAGGGCAGCCCATCTTCAAACCTCCTATTCCATCTGTGCTGGGTTTAATCCCCGGGCACTCATGGACAGGAGGAACAAACTTATTCTTAAGGGCTTTCTTCCCTCTTTGTCAAACTCCCTCTAAGGGGACCGGGGATGGAGACAAATCTTCCTAGAGGGATAGGCCAAAGAAGCAATCCCCAGATTGCACAGCTTTGGCCAGCCCACCACCTAAACTTATGTCGGCTCGGAGGCCGGAGTCTCCCTGGCTCCATTCCCCTCAGTTCTCTCCAGAGCCGGAGGAGCTCAGAACCCAGTCACTGGCTCAGGCATCTCCTCACCAGCCTTCCAGGCCAGTGTCAGTCACCTCTTCCTTCCACTTCACCCGTAGCCTTATCGGAGATGGATAGGATGATTTGGAAGTTCATCCGCACCCAGATACAGATGGGAGTCTTGCCTGCCCTCTCTCCTTCCAGAGCAGGGAACTTGCAGCCCTTTTTCACCCGTATTACTCCTCTGATCCAACCTCCGGTTTCAGAGCACCTGGATCCAAGGACACTTGGTGTTGAGGGGCCAGCACCCGATGGTACCTTATACCTCAATGCCGACCATGATCTTGAGCAGGAGGTCTGATCTGACTAGCTCGGATCCAACAGGCTCTCAGAGCTGTAGCCTTGGCGTCGGATCCAAGGGGTTGATGTCAGCTCACTGTGTGTCGGAGCATATTCTTCCCTTGGTATATCTGCACCTGGAGGTTTGGCTCTGACTCTCCTGTCAGGTCAGAGGGTGACTGCTCCTCCTATTGTCCTTTCTCAGGATGTCCATTCCCCTTGGCTGTCGATGTGGTGGAGAGGGTTCTCTCGATTTCTTCTGAGACCCTTGACTATCTCTTCTTCGGATTCCATCCCGGCTCCCTCTGTTTTTGATATAGATCTGGCCATTCTGTCATCTCAGGGGCAGCCTGCCGCCTCTTTGCCTCAGGACGCTCCCTGTAGAGAACAGCAAGATGCTGGCGAGTCCTCCCCGGAGATCCCCACTGAGGATGTCCCTCGCAAGCGTACGTGCAAAAGGAGGCACTTAGACTCCCCACCAGAGTCTCTCACCGAAGACACCGATTTGGAGTAAGAGGAAGGAAAACGGGGGACCTAAGACCCATTTTGGATCTCTCCACCTTGAACCTGTCAGTGGCCAAGATGAAGTTCTGGATGGTCACCCTTCAATCTATCTTGCCCTTCTTGCAGGAGAATGATTGGATGTGCTCAATCGACCTCCAGGATGTGTACTATCACATCAAAATGGAGAGGCGCTCTCAGAGGTTTCTCCGATGTTCATCGTGTTTCACTGTTGCAGTCATTACAATTGGATTATCCTGCTGGCAGGCTACCCGCAGTCGGCCTGAGTTCCAAAGTCTAGGTCCGGTGTCAGTTGCTGTCGCCTCCTCCCTGACGTCAGAGTGCCAGGGGCATAAAAGATGCAGCAGACGCCATTTTCTTCAGTCTTTCTTGCCGTACGGCGCCCGAAGCAAAAGCAGTTCGCAAGTGTCTGTCGGCCGACTCCTGAGATTTTCAAATTCGAATTTCAGATCCGAAGTCTTCATTGAAGCTAAGTACCCCGTTGGGGAAATTTTTTTCTTGCTCCAGACCGATGTCAGAAAAAGTTAATAATTGTATTTCTTGTGGGAAGCAAATACCTCATAAGGATTTTCATTCTTACTGTATTCCTTGCCTAGGCCCTGACCACGACGTTGCTAGTTGTCGGTTTTGTGCTAGATTTAACCAACGCACTATTAAGCGTCGGTACGATTTTGCATTTCATTATTTTGGCAGAAGATTTAACTATATAATGCCATCGGAGCAACCGACTACCGGAGTTTATAATAAGCGCAAAGAAAAGGACAGTCACCCGAGGTCCAAAACCGACGATGAGGCTTCCGTTAGGCCTGTCGCCGGTTCTCAGTGAGGTGCTTTCGCAGGCCCTGACGCCCGCTACCTCAGAGCCACAGGCCGCTTCCGACTCCCACGTGGAGCCGACTAGGCCGCTGGAAACTCAAGGTATTGGACACTCGGAAACTATTCCATCAGATGGTCCGGAGCCACTGAGCAGGCATCGGCTTCTGAGGGTGTTTTCAGGCCTATACAGTTATATGTAAAACCAACTTCAGCTTCAAAGGCAAAGACTAAAGCAGCTCTAAAGACAAAGAAACAAGTACAGCATTCTCCTGGACAGGCCTCCATGCCTAAAAAACAGATGCTTAAAATGGCCAAAGACCTAATTACTTTGATCAGGAGTTCCCATCCTCCTCCTGATGAGGCCTAGGTAATGGATAGAATATGCATCTTCAGATCAGATTTCCATTTCCTCTGATTCTTCTTCTGAACAGGAATATTCTCTTCCTCCCTACGAGGATTCTGATGCTGAAGAATCTATTTCTTCAGCCTCTCCTCCTGAGGATTATTCTTTTGGGGAACCCTGCATACTATGAGGTAGCATTTCCACTGGGAGAGCCAAGATTACCCAGAATCCAAGAAAAGGCTCAGAGACGTCTTTTTATTACCTCAACACAGGCCCCTTGCCATTCCTCCTGTTTTAGACATTGTAGATGTATTTTCAGAGTCCAGACTGTCTCCTGACTCTTTGCCACCAGCTCCTGTTAAACCAGACAGATACTGCAGGGTTCCTGATTCACACAAATTTCTTTATAAAAACCCTGCTGCAGACCCAGAAACTATCTCTCGGGGTCCCAAAGGGGTCAAGGTGTCCACTGCAAAAAACCCTATACCCTCTGATAGGGATTCAAGGGCCCTGGACAGATGGGGGAAAAAGATTTATACTCTGCTGCCTTGGCTGTAAGAGCTTTAAATTGTCAGTTTCATATGCTTAATATCAGCAATAATCTAATGTCACTGCTTAAACAAAAAATGTTGACAAATTCAGAATATGCAGAAAACAAAGAAATGCAGGATTTATTGCATGCAGCTGAACAAGTAGGAAAGCATACTTTGCAATGTGGTTTTGATTCTCTAGAGGCCTCTTGCAGGGCCGCTGTTACAGGTTCTCTCATTAAGAGACATGCTTGGTTAAAAGAACAGAATCTGCCCAATCATGTTAAAGAAAAATTATTAGATGCTGCATTACAACATGATACCTTGTTTGGTGTTAAAGCAGAAGAGGTATTGAAGAAAATGGAGGACAAAGCTAAATCTATGCAAACAGTCAAGGATTTCTTAGCGGTACAGCCTCCCAGATATAGCAGGAACTGGCCTGCAAAGAATTGTTCCTTTCCAGTGTCAGACAGGCCACAAAGAGGCAGATACAGATGCCCCAGAGGCAGATCATAGCCCCCAGGCTGATACAGGCCTAAACAATGGGGTGCTTCAACCTCCAAAAGAGAAGAAAAATCACAGCCATACCGGAAACAGTCTCAGTGACTTTCCCCTGCCAGCACCAAGCACTTACCTTCTGGCAGCTCCTTTTGGGGGGGGCACTTTTTTCACAAAATTGGCACATGAATCAATCAGGACAAATGGGTCTTAAATATCGTATCCCAGGGCTACAGGTTCCACTTTCACACCCTGCCAAGGCCAAACTGTATGCCAGACCTGCCACTCAATCAATGGGCAGAGGCACGAAAACAAGTTTCATCCCTCATGGACATGAGGGCCATTCAGCAAGTACCACAGCAAGAGCAGGGACAAGGATTTTACTCAAGGCTATTCTTGGTGCCCAGAAAGGACAAAACCTGGAGACCAATACTGGACCTGTCTATCCTGAACACATTCCTGGACATCCAAAATTCAAAATTTTAACTTTGTAGCAGCTTCTGCCCATGCTGGTCAAGAAGGCTTGGCTTGTGAGTTTAGACCTAAAAGAGGTATACCTGCATGTCCCAATCAGACCATCATGCAGAAGATACCTCAGATTTATAGCTGGCTCAATGCATTACCAATTCCCTGCACTGCCCTTTGGCTTATCTACTGCGCCCAGGGTCTTCACAAAATGCCTGGTACCAGTAATTGCTTTTTGCAGACAAATGGAATTCAAATATATCCTTACTTGGACGATTGCCTTATTCAAGCAGAGAAAAAGGACACACTACTACAGCATCTGGTGTTTGTAAAAACATTACTAACAGGCCTAGGGTACACAGTAAACGAAAATAAATCAAAACTCGTACCCTCTCAAGAGATAATATTCCTGGGTGCAAGCTTAAATACAACTGCCCAGATGGCTTATCTCACGCCAGACAAGCACAGACAACTGACTACTTATTTCAAAATGTTGGCAACAAAGACCCAGTTATCTGCAAGAAAAATTCTGCAGGCTTTGGGCTTCATGGCATCCTGCATTCTGCTAATTCCATATGCAAGACTGCAGAAGGAAACTTCAATGGTATCTAAAAAGTGTTTGGACTCAACATTGCCACAGCCTGGAAACAATAGTTACCCTCATTCCCTGCCTGCAACAGGAGTTTTGATGGTGGGCAAAAGCCTGTCACCACAACACGGGACAGCCATTCACCTTACCCACACCCAGGCAGACATTAACAACAGATGCATCAGATTATGCCTGGGGGGCCGATATGGCAGGAAGATGTATTCAGGGCACATGGTCCACAAGTCAAATGCATCTACATATCAATCAAAAAGAGATGCTAGCAGTTCAAAATGCCCCGACAGCCTTCAAGGATCTACTTCATCCAGGACAACTACTGATAAAGACGGACAATACCACAATCATGTGGTACATAAACAAGCAAAGGGGCACACATTCCTACCCCCTCTGCAGACTAGCCATGAACTTGTGGGACACAGCATTGACTTACCAAGTACATCTGCAAGCACAATTCCTGCCAGGAAGGATAAATACTCTGGCAGATGAACTAAGCAGGAACCTAATGTATCCCCATGAGTGGAAATTGGATCCACAAGTCTTCAGCATGATAACAAGGAACTGGGGATGCCCGGACATAGACCTATTTGCCTCTCCTCACAATTGCCAACTACAAACATTCTGCACAAGGACTTATCACAAGCAAGCATGGAAAGTGAATGCTCTATCTTTCAGCTGGAAAAAACAAACAGTATATGCCTTTCCTCCTCTGCCTCTCCTCCCCAAGGTACTCCTCAAGGTCAGACGAGAGAAGCCAAAAATGATACTGATTGCCCCAGACTGGCCCTGCCAGCACTGGTACCCAATCCTAAAGAGCTTGTCTCAATGCCCAGCTTGGACACTACCTCAAATTCCTCACTTATTGACACAACAAGACAGTCAGATACTGCACAGCCAACTCAGAACCCTAAACCTGGCAGCATGGCGGATAATGTAGCCATTCAAGACACACCTCTTTCTAAAGCAGTTATGGATGTTATTTTGGAGGCCAGGAGGCCTAGCACCAGAAAATCTTATGCAGACAAATGGAAGAGATTCTGTGCTTGGAACCAGGCACAAGGTATTGACACGATTCTTCCAAATATTCCTCCGATTTTGCAGTACTTAACTGAGATGCTGGATAAAGGCCTTTCCTTTTCATCAATTAAAATTCACGCCTCTGCCATTTCAGCTCATTACAATACAGTACCACCTATTTTTTCTCATCCATTACTAAGACAGTACCTCAGAGGGCCCAAAAACATAAGACCCCCAAGGAGAACACCAATACCTGCATGGGACCTCAACTGTGTTTTGGAAAAACTTACACTGCCTCCCTTTGAACCAGCCTCTGCAGCTGATATAAAATTCTTATCCTGGAAAACAGCTCTGCTCCTAGCAATAACCTCCGCTAGACGAGTCTCAGAGTTACAGGCACTCATGGCTGTGGAACCTTTCATCATTTTCCATCCTGATAGGGATCTGAGGACAAACCCTTCATTTATGCCTAAGGTAGTGACCAGTGTGGCCCTTAACCAAACAATTCACTTGCCTGCCTTTTACCCAAACCCACAGAATAAGGGTGAGACACTTCTGCATTCTTTGGACATTCACAGAAAGCTACGCTTCTACTTGGACAGAACCAGAGCTTTCAGAAAAACTGAACAACTTCTAGTAGCCTATGCTGCAGGATCACAAGGAAGGCCCATCTCTAAGCAGACTATTTCAAAGTGGATAGGCCACTGCATTCGTTTCTGCTATTCACAGCATGGCAAATCAGTGCCTAAGGGCATTAGGCCACATTCCACCAGGGCAGCAGCCACTTCAGCAGCCTTCCTCAGAGGAAGACATCTTAGAGGCTGCAACTTGGAGTTCAGTGCATACTTTTACAAAGCACTATCACTTACCTCTCTATTCTAAATCTGGGCAGGCTTTGCCACTGCAGTTCTGCAGGGCCTGATAGCCTCTCCTAATCCTATTTAGCACCAGCCTCCCAACCATAGCTTTGGGATTCAACCCAATTGTAATGACTGCAACAGTGAAACACGATGAACATAGTACAGTTGTGTACCTACCATAAATGTAGATGTTCGAGTGTATTCACTGTTGCAGTCCAGGTTACCCTCCCTCTATCCCCCTCTTTTCCTTGCTGGGACTTATCCATACTTCTCTATTCTATACAACCTATGTGGTGTATTTGCTTGTAGATGAAGGAAAAGTTGTTTTTTGGTTATGCATGCTTTTTGGCATTAGTGAGCCTGCCATTTTAGGGGCACCTGAAATCTGGGGCAAGAAAAACTGAAGAAAATGGCATCGGCTGCATCTTTTATACCCCTGGCGTTCTGACGTCAGGGAGGAGGCGACAGCAACCGACGCCAGACCTAAACTTTTGAACTCAGGCCGACTGCGGGTAGCCTGCCAGCAGAATAACCCAATTGTAATGACTACAACAGTGAATACACTCGAACATCTACATTTATGGTAGGTACACAACTGTACTTTTCAGGCTAGGAGCCAATCATTACCAGTTCAGAGCGCTCCCCTTTGATCTCGTCACAGCCCCTGGGTGTTTACCAAAGTGATGTCAGTAGTAGCGGCTCACCTGAGACTCCAGGGTGTACAGGTATTCCCCTACTTGGATGATTGGCTCCTCACTGCCCCTTCTAGGCATCAACTTTGTCAAGTGAGGGATTCCTTTCTTCTCCTGGCCCAGAGGTTAGGCATTACCATCAATTTCAACAAATCGTCTTTGGCCCCAGTCCAAACTTTAGACTTCATTGGGGTGCATTTAGACACAATTCAAATGAAAGTTTTTCTTACTCCAGATAGGGTATGCACTCTGAAGCTGCATGTTCTTTGCATTCTTCAAACTCAGTTCCCGACAGCGGAGATAGTATTAAGGGCACTGGGGTCCATGTTGGCCACGATCAGTCTCGTACCCTTAGCACACTTTCACATGTGGATTCTTCAGTGGACCCTTACAGTACAGTTGTCCTGGTTAGATCTTCTGTTGACTCACCCTGTCCCTGTCTGAATCTCTCGAATGTGCAGGGACTCCCTTCTGTGGTGGATTCATTCCTCAGAAAAAAATACTAAAACCAACGACTAACAGCTGAACTGTGTTCAGAAAATAAAGACTAAACAGCAAATAAAACAGTGCAGCAAACAGCAAATGAAACAGTGCAGCAGAAGCAACGGAGACGTTAGTGATCAATATTTCTTCAATTGAATTGACATGCTTGCAACAACGGGTCCTTGACAAGGGCCTTTCTTTTTTTCCAGCAAGACCAGCTTAGGTTAGTGATGTCCTTGTTGATTTACAGAAGTTTGCAAGGGATGTTGCTTTCAAGGTACTGTTTAAGGATAACATACAGTCCACGCCTCAACTCCTAAGGAAACCTAGTTTATTCAGTCCACAGCTGCCAGCTGTGGTTGAAGCGTTTGTCAGTATTTGTGAAATGTCCAAGGAACAATGTGATTTTATGCTTGTAGAACATCCTGTTGTTCCCTCTTTTGATGGTCTTCCTAAAATACATAAAAGGAGGGAGAGACCACCTTTAAGGCTGATTGTGGCTGGTAAGGGCTGGGTGACAGAGCCTTTATCAATATTTCTTGAACAGGAACTTAAACCTTTTTTTGGCATGAGCGCCAGCAGTATTGAAAGATGCAGAGTAATTTCTAAGAACTTTTGGAGAAAGTGCCTGCTGTTTGAACTTTCAAGAAAGGAATTTTATTTTGATGACCTTGGACATTAAGAAGTTATTCACTGTCATACCTAATACCTATGGCATTGAGTGATTAGGAATTTTCTTCATAGTTTTAGTGGCTTATCACATCAGCGCATTGAATTGATTTGTACTTTGATAGAGTTGATTTTGAAATATGTTTTTGTTTTTGATGGCATTTTCTATTTGCAGCTGCAGGGTGTTGCCATGGGCACACCCTGTGCTAATAGTTATGCCAGTTTGGTTTTAGCTGACTGGGAATTGCAGGTTTTTTCTGATCATGCATATAGGCAAAATCTTATTTACTATAGGCGTTTTGTTGACTATGTTTTTATTTTATGGGAGGGTCCAAACTCTTTGTTGTCTGATTTTGTTGATTATTTGGAACATAGTAGTTCCTGTTTCAGATTTACTGTACAATGGTCCAGGGAGAGAATTGATTTTTTAGATACAACTATAGTCATCAATTCTGATGGCAGTATTGACTCACGGCTACACAGAAAGAAATGTAAGAAAAATAACCTGTTGGCTAGGAGTAGTATGCCTCCTACTAAGATATTCGGTAACATCATGAAGGAAAAGTTCTTACATATGTCCAGATTGCATACATGTGACAGTGACTTCCTACAGGCTATGAGCCATTTAGCAGAGGAGGTGAACGGTAGGGGATATCGTGAAGCTGATGTAGCTCTGAAACTAAAGAGGTCCATGACCTTAGACAAACTGCAGGTAGACATTTCATGTATTGATCGGCCTACCCCCATTATAATGTCAACAGTAGACCTAGGTGTATTTTTTCTCTGAAATATAGTAGTAATATTAAGTCTGTCTGCGAAGTTGTTAAATGTAATTGGTCGATTCTACATTCAGATAACACCATTCGGAGGATAGTTGGTGGGGTCCCTAGCTTTATTTTTAGGAACAATCTGACGTTAAAAAGGAAGCTCTGTTAAAGACCTTTTAGGAGATCTAGTAAGGTTTCAACTAAATTTGGTACTTTTCCCTGTAGATCGTGCAAGGCATGTGATTTTATGTCATGCAGTAATACTTTTGTTCACCCATCTATGTCTAGGCTATATAAGTTTAAGGTGCATGCTGTGACTGTAAGTCTGTTAATTTAGTTTACTTGGCAACCTGCATGGGCTATTTCATTCTATGTAGGTAAGACTAACCAGAGGTTGAAAGACCGAGTGTTGCAGCACCTGGGTGATATTAGAAGAATGAGTTGTTTGAATGCTTTGTATAAACACATTAGAGACAATGTTTCTTTTAAGTTTACTGTTATTGGGATTGTTATTGAGTTTGCTAGAGGGGGGGATATCGTCAACAAAACAGTTAATAGAAATGCAATGGATAGCAACACTCCAGGCTCATAGGGTTTAAACTGTACTGTACCTTTAAAACCTGCTTTGAAATCTAGACCATTGCATCATTAATAATTTGAATTTTGTGATTGGCTGTCCTATTTTTAAATATTGTTCTTTTTTTTTGTCTATTAGGATCTGATGAAGCATGATGTGTGAAAGCACTTATCGTTTTACAATTCTGTTTTATTAAATAGTTGTTTACGGAGCTTCTGGTTTTGCCATTTGCCCTGGTTGCTGCACTGTGTTTTATTTGCTGTGGATTCATTCCTCGGACCTTTTTCACAATTGTCCTTTCTTTCCACCTTTCCCCATGGCCACAGTGACTATGGACACCTTCCAGCTAGGGTGTGGGACTACTGCTCGGGAAGGACAGTTCAGGGTACGTGGTCCCCCTACTAGACCAGATTGCATATCATCGTCCTGGAAATGAGGGCAGTGCTTCTAGCATTGTAGGCTCTCCATGGCCATCGCCATCTTCCATCAGGAACCATTGCTATCCAGATGGACAATGTTGGTGGTCTGGTACATCAACAAGCAGGGGGGAACCAGATCTTATCTCCTGTGTCTCGAGGCCATGAGAGTGTGGAAGTGGCCCGGCCATTTTCTGGTGACAATGCACATCCCGGGGAGGTCCAACATACTGGCAGACAGGCTCAGCAGATCTGTTCTGATGTCTTATGAATGGCCTTTGAATTCTTCAGTAGCAGAACGGATCTTTCACAAGTGGGGTCAGCCTTGCTGTGATCTCTTCGCTTCTCCTTCCAACGTGAAATGCATCAAGTTCTTTGATCTGACCCCCCCCCCCTCCGGGGAAGCCTCCAGAGACAATCTGATTTATGCTTGGCCCCTCGATCTTCTGTATGCATATCCTCCCCTTCCCTTAATACCAAAATTCCTTCAGAAAGCTCGCAGCCTGGACAGCCTAATAATCCTCATTGCCCCATTCTGGCCTCACCAAGTGTGGTTTCCCTCTCTGGACGTTGGATCCGATTCCGGATCTCATCTCTCATCTCTCATCCCTCAGGGGTTCCCCATCAAGACCTGGATAGTCTAAAACTCACTGGCTGCTCCAATTCCCATGATATTGAGGACTCCCAGCTTATTCTCTCCTGTCAAAAGAATCCTGGTGGCGGCCCGTAAGTCTTCTACCAGAAAAGGTATACTCCAATAAGTGGAAACATTTTTTGATCTGGGCTTTGCAGTGTGCACTAGATCCTTTCAATGCCCCTGTTTCCGCAGTACTGGAATGTTTCAACAAGGTGCTAGTTTTTTCACAGTCAAAGTTCAACTTGCTGCAATTTCTAATTATCAGGTGGGGGATAATATGGCTTCCTTAGGATCTGCAAAGCTTTGCACATGCTTCCTCAAAGGTACCTTTCTTCTACCCGTGGTGAAGGACCCTACGCCACCATGGGATCTTGCGTTAGTACTTCAGGCCTTAGTTTTGCCCCCCTTTGAACCTGCAGCTTTGGTGGATCTGCAGATGTTCATCGTGTTACACTGCTGCAGTCATTACACTTGGGTTATCCTGCTGTCAGGCGGTCCCGCAGTCAGCCAGAGTTCCAAAGTCTTGGTCTGGCGTCAGTTGCTGTCGCTTCTTCCCTGACGTCAGTGTGGCAGGGGTATATAAGATGCACCTGATGCCATTTTCTTCAGTCTTTCTTGCCGCGCGGTGCCCGAAGCAGAAGCAGTTCGCAAGTGCCGGTCGGCCAACTCCTGAGATTTTCGAAGTCGAATTTCAGATCCAAAGTCTTCAATAAAGCTAAGGACCCCGTTGGGGAAACTTTTTCCTTGCCTCAGACCAATGTCAGAAAAAGTTAATAATTGTATTTCTTGTGGGAAGCAAATACCTCATAAGGACTTCCACTCTTACTGTATTCCATGCCTAGGCCCTGATCACAATGTCACTAGTTGTCGGTTTTGTGCTAGATTTAACAAACGCACTATAAAAAGATGTTTTGATTTTGCTTTGCACTACTTTGGCCGAAGGTTCAATTATACTATGCCGTTGGATCAACCGACGACCTCAGTACTGAAAAAACGCAAAGACAAGGATAAAGACAGGCGTCCGAGGTCCAAAACTTGACGACGAAACCTCTTCTAGGCCAGTCGCCGGTTCTCAGTGAGGAGCTTTCGCAGCCCCTGACACCCGTTACCTCAGAGCCACAGGCCGCTTCGACTCCCACGTGGAGACAACCAGGCCTCTGGAAACTCAAGGTATTGGGCCTATGGAAACTAATCCCTCAGATGGGTCTGGAGCCGCTGAGCAGGCATCAGCTTCTGAGGGTGTTTTCAGACCTTCACAACTTACCATTAAAACAACAGCCAAGACAAAGGTACCATTACAGACAAAGAAACAAGTACAGCATTCTCCTGGACAGTCCTCCATGCCTAAGAAACAGATGCTTAAAATGGCCGAAGACCTCATTACTCTAATAAGGGGTTCCCATCCCCCTCCTGAGAAAAGGCCTAGGCAGGATACAGACTATGATTCCTCTGATCAGGTTTCCATTTCCTCCAATTCCTCTTCAGACCAGGGATATTCTCTACCCCCTTATGAGGACTCTGATGCTGAAGAATCTATCCCTTCATCCTCTCCTCCTGAGGATTATTCTTTTGGGGAAACTTTGCATACCATGAGGGAGCATTTCCATTGGGAAAGTCAGGATTACTCAGAATCCAAGAAAAGGCTCAAGGATTTCCTTTTATTGCCTCAGCAAAGGCTGCTGGCTGTTCCGCCTGTGCTAGATATTGTGGATGATTTGTTCTCTGAATCCAACTTATCTCCTGACTCTTTGCCCCCTGCTCCAGCCAAGATAGATAGGTATTATAGAGTCCCTGACTCGTGTCACAAGTTTCTTTGCAAAAACCCTTCTGCTGATCCAGAAACTATTTCCCAGGGTCCAAAAGGGGTTAAGGCTTCCATTGCAAAAATCCAGTACCCTCTGACAGAGATTCCAGAGCTTTGGATAGATGGGGGAAGAAAGTATACACTTCTGCAACTTTAGCAGTAAGAGCTTTAAATTGCCAGTTTCACATGCTTAAATGCCAACAATATTTAATGGCTCAATTAAAACAGAAAATGCTTGCAAGCTCAGAAGCCCCTGATTGTAAAGAAATGCAGGATTTATTGCATGCAGTTGAACAGATGGGAAAACATACTCTGCAATGTGGTTTTGATTCTTTAGAGGCCTCTTGTAGAGCCGCAGTTACAGGTTCTGTGATTCGAAGACGTGCTTGGTTAAAAGAACAGAGTTTACCTGATCATGTTAAGGCAAAATTATTGGATGCTCCATTATAGCATGATGCCTTGTTTGGTGTTAAGGCAGAAGAGGTGTTAAAGAAAATGGAGGATAAAGCTAAATCTATGCAGACAGTCAAGGATTTCTTACAGATACAGCCACCGTGGTTTAACAGAAATTGGCCAACAAAGAATTGGTCCTTTCCAGAGTCAGACAGGCCACAGAGAGGCAGATCTCAACCCCAAGGCTCAAACAGACGACAGTGGGGCACCTCAACCCCAAAAGGAGATGAGGACAAGTCTCAACCTTACAGGAAACGGTCACAATGACTTTCCCCTTCGTACGCCAAGCATGTCCCTTTTGGAAGCCCCCTTAGGGGGAAAACTAGCACTTTATTCTCAAAACTGGCAAACAATCACCCAAGACAAATGGGTTCTGAATATTGTGTCTCAAGGTTACAGGTTCCACTTTCATACTTTACCAAGGCTAAAAGGAATGCCAGACCTGTCACAAAATCAATTGGCAGAGGCACAAAAACAAATTTCAGCCCTCATGGACATGAGAGCTATTCAAAAAGTACCACAACAGGAACAGGGACAAGGATTTTACTCAAGACTCTTTCTGGTTCCCAGAAAGGACAAGGCCTGGAGGCCCATACTAGACCTTTAAATTCTGAATACTTACCTGGATATTCCAAAATTCAAAATGTTGACATTACAGCAGTTACTGCCCATGCTGGGCAAGAAGGCTTGGTTTTGTTACTCTGGACCTCAAAGAGGCATTCCTGCATGTCCCTATCAGACAAAATTGCAGAAGATGTCTCAGATTCAAAGCTGGTACAATGCACTACCAATTCTCTGCACTGCCCTTTGGCTTATCTACTGCGCCCAGGGTCTTCACAAAGTACCTGGCACCAGTAATTGCATTTTGCAGACAAAAAGGAATTCAAATATATCCATACCTGGACGACTGCCTCATTCAAGCAGAGACAAAAGACATTCTTCTACAGCATCTGGCATTTGTAAAAAGGTTGATAATTTCTCTAGGGTACACAGTAAACGAAAATAAGTCAAAACTTTTGCCCTCGCAACAGATTATATTCCTGGGTGCCAGCTTAAATACAACGGCCCAAATGGCTTACCTCACGCCAGACAAACAAGTTCAACTAACTCAATATTTTCAATTACTGACAAAAAAGTCCCATCTCCCTGCAAGAAAAAAATCTGCAGGCCCCGGGATTCATGGCATCCTGCATATTACTAATACCATATGCCAGACTGCTTATGAGGAATTACAGTGGTACCTAAAAAGTGTTTGGACTCAACACACTCACAGTTTAGAAGCAGTAATACCAATGATTCCCTGCCTACAGCAGGAGTTTCGATGGTGGGCACAGACATGTCACCTCAACAAGGGTCAGCCTTTCACTCTACCCACAGCCAGGCAAACTCTAACAACAGATGCTTCGGATTACGCCTGGGGAGCACACATGGCAGGAAAATGTATGTAGGGCAAGTGGACCACAGACCAAATGCATCTTCACATCACTTTAAAAGAGATGTTGGCTGTTCAAAATACCCTAACAGCTTTCAATGACCTTCTGCATCCAGGACAATTATTATTAAAGACAGACAACACCACAGTAATGTGGTACATAAACAAGCAAGGGGGCACTCATTCTTATCCCCTGTGCAGGTAAGCCATGACCTTGTGGAACACAGCTCTAACTTATCAAGTTCATCTGCAAACACAATTCCTGCCAGGAAAGAAAAATACTCTGGCAGACTATCTAAGCAGAAATATCATGGACCCTCTCGAATGGAAATTGAATCCACAAATCTTCAGCATGGTAACGCAAAAATGGGGGTGCCCAGACATAAATCTTTTTCCCTCCCCACTGAATTGCCAACTACAAAAATTCTGTACAAGGACTTGCCATACACAAGCATGGAAAGTGGATGCTCTTTCGTTCAGCTGGAAAAGCCTAAAAGTTTATGCCTTCCCACCACTGCCTCTCCTTTCAAAGGTACCCCTAAAAGCCAGACAAGAAAAAACACAGATGATCCTGATTGCTCCAGACTGGCCACGGCAGCACTGGTACCCAATCTTAAAGAACTTAGCTCAAGGCCCACCATGGATTTTGCCTCAAATTTCACACCTTCTGACTCCACGGTCAGCTCAAAACTCTAAACCTGGCTGCATGGCAGATTTATTAGTCAAACAGGCAACACCAGTCAAACATGCAACACCTCTCTCTAAAGCTGTTATGGATGTCATTTTGGAGGCCAGGAGGCCTAGCACCAGGAAATCTTACTCAGAAAAATGGAAGGGATTCTGCGCCTGGAACCAGGCTCAAAGCCTTGACCCTCTTGTCCCAAACATTCCTCAGATTTTACAATACTTAAATGAGATGCTGGACAAAGGCCTCTCCTTCTCATCAATTAAGATCCACGCCTCTGCCATTTCAGCTCATTACGACAGGGATCCTCCTTTATTCTCTCATCCCTTGCTAAAGCAGTACCTCAGAGGGGCTAAAAACATAAGACCGCCCCGGAGAGCACCAATACCAATGTGAGACCTCAATTTTGTTTTGGAAAAACTGACCGTGCCATCTTTTGAGCCAGCCGATCTAAAATTTTTATCATGGAAAACAGCTCTGCTCCTGGCAGTAACTTCAGCACCAAGAGTCTCAGAGCTACAGGCATTAATGGCAGTGGAACCTTTTATAATATTTCATCAGGACAGGGTTTCTTTAAGGACAAACCCTACCTTTATGCCAAAGGTGGTATCTAGTGTGGCTCTTAACCAAACCATTTGCCAACTTTTTATCCAAACCCCCAGAATAAAGGGGAGAAATTTCTGCACTCCTTGGACATACACAGGCAGCTACGCTTCTACTTGGACAAAACAAAAGCTTTCAGGAAAACTGAGCAACTGTTTGTGGCATATGCTGCAGGATCACAGGGCAAGGCTATCTCAAAGCAGACTATTTCCAAATGGATAGGACACTGTATTCGTTACTGCTACACACAGCATGGAAAATCACTCCCTAATAACATTAGGCCACATTTTACCAGAGCAACAGCCACTTCAGCAGCCTTTCTCAGAGTACCAACCAAGGAAATTTTGGAGGCTGCAATCTGGAGTTCAGTGCACACCTTTACCAAGCATTATCACTTGCCTCTTCACTCTAAATCCAGAGCAGGATTTGCCACTGCAGTTCTGCAGTGCCTCATAGCCAATCCTAACTCTCTATAGACAAGCCACCCAACCTTAGCTTTGGGATTCTACCCAAGTGTAATGACTGCAGCAGTGTAACACGATGAACATAGTACAGTTTTGTACCTACCATAAATGTAGATGTTCGAGTGTTCACACTGCTGCAGTCCAGGTTACCCTCCCTCCATCCCCTCTGTCCTAGTTGGACTTATCTATACCTTTCTGTCCTATACAACCTTTGTGGTGTATTTGCTTGTAACTGAAGGTATTGTTTTTATTTTTTATATATGTTTTATTAGCAATATGTATTGTCTACCTACTTGGGGGCACCTGACATCTGGGGCAAGAAAAACTGAAGAAAATGGCGTCAGATGCATCTTATATACCCCTGGCACACTGACGTCAGGGAAGAAGCGACAGCAACCAACGCCGGACCAAGACTTTGGAATTCTGGTTGACTGCGAGACCGTCTGACGGCAGGATAACCCAAGTGTAATGACTGCAGCAGTGTGAACACTTGAACATCTACATTTATGGTAGGTACAAAACTATACTTTTCTGTCCTGGAAGACTGCATTCTTGGTTGCCATTACTTCTGCCAGGAGAGTTTCGGAACTTCAAGCTTTGTCGGTCAAAGCCCTTGATATGATTTTTCATAAGGACGAGGTGTCCTTGCACACTAACCCATCTTTTCTTCCTAAAGTAGCTTCAGAAGCCAACATTAATCAGGTGATCAGTCTCCCAGTCTTATTTCCAAATTTTCAAAATAAGGGAGAATAGAAATTGCATTTATTGAATGTGCACAGACAGTTACATTTCTGCCTGCATAGGACAAAAACTTTTCACAAATCTGACCAACTTGTCATCTCTTACTCCAAACCCTTTTTAGGGAAACCAATCTCTAAAGTTACTATGGCCCATTGGATTTCCCATTATATCATTTGGGTGTATTCTGTGTGGAATTTCCTTGCCAAGTCATGTGAAAGCACATTCCAGAAGATCTGTGGGCACTTCAGCGGCTTTTTGGTCCAGAGTTTCATTAGACTATATTTGTTCTGCGTCTACTTGGTCCTCATTTCACACCTTCATCTCACATTATAAATTGGACATTGTATCCAAGAACAGGGCATCCTTTGGCTCCGCCATGCTCCCGACTATCCTTCCATAAGGGCCTCCCAGGTGTTAAGTAGCTAGGGACTCTGTCCCACAGGTTAAAGACCAAATAAAGACAACTACTTCAGATAAAGAAGTTATGTACTCACCGTAATGTTCCATCTGAGGAGTAGTTTTTCATTTGTCTTCAGCCACCCCTCCCTCCTTCTCCCGGCCTTGTGTGGAACTGTTGGTTACTCCTGCGACTACAGGAGGTGGTCACTGTAAGGGTGCCTCTTACCCTTATCCTTGATGGTTTCTGGTAGGAACAAGTTTCTGTTGGGTCAGGTGAGAGTACTAGATTGGGCAGCAAACTCTACCTGAAGGGAGGAAGGAGATAGGAGCATTATGGGTAAGGGGAGGAGCGTTGAGCTTGGATCAGATGCTGGTTATGCAGCCGAGTCGGATCCAGGAACCCACAGGTTGAAGACAAATGAAGAACTACTACTCGGAACATTATGATGAGTACATAACTTCTATTTCATGATAACTTCAAGAAATCCACTCTTGATGAACCAGCTATTAATTCCTAGGACCTGGTGGCCTTGGGAAGACAAACTCATTCAGGCTTTCCTGCCTGGAGACAAGATGCAGAATCTCGCCAATTACTTCCAGTTTCTTCTACCCCTTCAGACTAGCACTGCAAGAGAGATCCTTAATACACTGGGATTTATATCTACAACCAAACCTGTGGTCGCCTTTGCCAGACTCCATATGAGAAATATCCAGTGGTACCTGAAATCAATCTGGTTAAGCATTCTCATCCTCTGGACACTAATTCCTCTTCTCCCCTGCTTAAAGAAGTCAATCCAGTGCTGGATATCGCATGTAAATCTCAACCCTGGTCTGCCTTTCAAAGTGCAGGTCCTGCAAAAGGGAGTTGCTAACAGATGCTTCAGGCGTTGCATGGGGCTCCCTGAGAGTTCATTGCCAATGGCCACCAAATTTAATGTCAGAGCACATCAGTCTAAAGGAGATACAAACACTAATTCAGGCCCTTCAGGTCTTCTTCCACTCATTGGATGCAGGACTCTTCAGAATTTTCACAGACAACACTAAAGTCATGTAATACATAAACAGGGGCCATTTTTTATCAGCTATGCAGACTAATTCTTATGAAGTGAGATTAGGCCACAAAAGCAAACCTGTCCCCCCTAGCTTGTTTACATTCCTTTACTGGGCAATGTCCTACCAGATTTTCTAAGTAGATCAAGGCAAGAATGGATGTTGAACAGTGAGGTCTTCCTAGATATAGTGCACAATTAGGGTACCCCGCAGATACTTTTTTGCTTCTGTCTGCAGCAGACAACTTCCTCTCTCTTCCACTAGGATGACTTGTCCTCAAGAATTGAGAATGGAAGCCATGTCTTTTCTTGGGGAAAGGGAGGCTCCTCTCTGTGTTCTCTCCGTTTCCACTTTTCCCAAAGTCTTGCTAAATATCCAGCAAAATGAACCAAAGATCTTTCTGGTGACTCTTTTGGCCAGTGTGGCATTGGTTCCCCCTTGTCTACCACCTAGCCAATTTTTTATCACCACAGTGATCACACAGTAGAAGTGCTCATTCTTTCACCCCACCCTGTAAGCTCTCAACCTGATGCTGTGTTTGATAGGATTCTGATAGTTTCAGACACCAGTTTTCTGAGGAGGTGCTATGTCTTCTCCAAGAGGCAAGGAAATGTAGTACCTGGAAAATTTTCATATGAAAGTGGAAAGGATTTTCTGTCTGTTGTCATGCTTATTGAAAGGGACCCTGTACAAAAGGGTGCCCCCATTATCCTGTCTTGTTTGTGTGAGCTTTTAAAAGATGGGCTTGCATACTTCTCAATCAAGACACGTCTTGGTCATTTCTGTTTGCTTACATCTCAACCCTCTCTTGTTTAAGCTAGATGTAAGATAGTTCCTGAAAGGCGTACTGTACCTAAAACCACCTAGGAAAACTATTCCACCTTCTTGGGACTTCAACTTCTGGAAAAACTTGCTCTCCTCCCCCTCACTTTTGAACCAACAACCTCTACTTCTCTCCGATTCTTTACTGGGAAGCCATACTACTAGTAGACCTTGCCTCAGCTAGATGTATTTTTGAGCTCTAGGTCCTGGTGGCATCCCCCTTCCTTCCTTTATTCTCCATAATGACAATGTGTCTTTAAGGGCCAGCCCCCTCCTTTATACATAAAATGTTCTAAATCCATCTCCTTTTATTACACTTGCCATGACAAATCTTTACTTTCAGTAGTAAAAGCACATTCTACAAGAACAGTGGCCTCCTATACAGCTTTTTACAAGGGAGTAGACTAGGAAGGTATTCTGAAAGTAGCAACTTTGTCTTCTTTGCATACTAAAACATTACAAGTTTTTTTCTAAATACAAAGCTGCCTTCACCAGATCTGTCCTCCCTGAACTGCTTGACAGCTCTCCTATCCCTTATCCAGCCACCCTTTACACTAGATGTTCATCGTGCATACAGCTGCAGTCATAACAGATGGGTTCTCCTGCCGTCGGGCGGGTCCTCGGTCGGCCGAATTCTAAAATCTAGGTCCGGCGTCGGTTGTCGTCGCTTCTTCCCTGACGTCAGTGCGACAGGGGTATAAAAGAACCAGCCGACGCCATTTTCTTCAGTCTTTCTTGCCGCGCGGTGCCCGAAGCAGAAGCAGTTCGCAAGTGCCAGTCGGCCAGCTCCTGAGATTACGAATATTTTTCAACCAAAGACTTCTAGAAAGCTAAGTACCCCGTTGGGGAAACTTTTCTTGCCTCAGACCGATGTCAGACAAAGTTAATAATTGCATTTCATGTGGGAAGCAAATACCGCATAAGGATTTCCATTCCCTCTGTATACCTTGCTTAGGCCCAGACCACGACGTCTCGGCCTGTCGTTTTTGTGCTACATTCAACAGACGCACTATTAAGCGTCGGGCGGAGTTCGCCCAACACTATTTTGGCAAAATGTTTAATTACAACATGTCGTCGGATACTCAGTCTCCAATTTTGAGTAAACGACGTAAAGATAAGGACCGACATACGAGGTCCGCGACTTCTACCGACACCACGCTAAAGCAGACTACATGTGCTCCGGTTCTCAGCGAGGCACCTACGCAGCCCCTGACTACCGATGACACTTCATTAGCGGTGTCTTCTGTGCCCGAGGTCGCAGGCTCTTCGGCCCGCACCCCGACTACAGATACCGAAGTCACTGTTGGCGGGGAAACTCAGAGTTCAGACAGGCCTGCCACCTCTCAAGGTGTCTTCAGGCCTCCTTCTTCTTTTTCCATTAAGGCTTACACTAAATCTAAAGCAGCCATGCATTCTAAAAGACAAGCTCCACAGGGCCCCTCTCAAGGCCCCATGCCTAAAAAGCAGATCCTCAAAATGGCTGAGGATTTAATTACTCTTATCAGGGGTTCTCAACCCCCCCCCCCCCCCCGGACAAAAGGCCCAGATTGGAGGAAGAATACCTTTCCTCGGACCAGGCCTCCATTACTTCAGAGCATTCTGAGGACCAGGAACATTCTTACTCCCCTTTCGAAGATTCTGATGCAGAGGAGTCCATTCCCTCTGTCTCCCCCCCTGAGGATTACTCTTTTGGGGAAACCTTGCATACCTTGAGGGAACACTTCCACTGGTAAGGCCAAGAGTACTCAGACTCCAAGAAAAGGCTCAGGGATTTCCTCTTGCTCCCTCAGCACAGGCTTCTGGCTATACCTCCTGTCTTAGACATATTAGATGATGTGTATTCAGAGGCCAGCCTTAACCCAGATTCTTTACCTCCAGCTCCAGTCAAGCCTGACAGGTATTACCGGGTGCCTGATTCACACCAATTCCTATACAAAAGCCATGCGGCTGACCCATAAACTATTTCACAGGGTCCCAAGGGAATTAAGGCCTCCACTGCCAAAAATCCATTACCTTCAGAGAGAGATTCTAGAGCTTTAGAAAGGTGGGGGAAAAAGGTATACACCTCGGCCACTTTAACCATGAGGGCATTAAACTGTCAGTTCCATATGTTAAAGTATCAACAGTTTTTGTTATCTCAGTTGAAAAGCAAAATGTCACAACCTGAACAACCAGACTTGAAGGAGTTGCAGGATTTGTTGCATAGTGCAGAGCAAGTGGGTAAACATACCTTGCAATGTGGTGTTGATGCTTTAGAGGCCTCTTGTAGAGCTGCTGTTACAGGATCAGTCATACGTAGACATGCTTGGCTCAATGAGCAAACCTTACCAGATCATGTCAAAGCTAAATTACTAGATGCACCTCTTCAAAAAGATGTATTGTTTGGTGTTAAAGCTGAGGAGGTATTAAAGAAAATGGAGGAAAAGGCAAAATCAATGCAAACAGTGAAAGATTTCCTACAGGTACAACCGCCACGTTTCAGTAGAAATTGGCCTTCAAAAAAATTGGTCCTTTCCAGCCACAGACAGACCTCAAAGAGGTAGATACAGGCGCCCGAGAGGTAGAGGGCAATCTCAAGGTTCATTTAGAGGCAGACAATGGCAAACACCTACACCAAGAGGGGGTGAGGATAGTTCACAGCCATTCAGAAAGCAGACCCAATGACTTTCCCCTTTGCATGCCAAGCAAGGCTCAAATGGCAGCACCTTTAGGAGGAAAACTGGCATTATTTTCGAAAAATTGGCATATTGTCACAAAAGACAAATGGATCCTGGACATTATAGACAGAGGCTACAGATTCCACTTTCACACCCTTCCAAAAATGAGAGGCATGCCAAACCTGCCACACAATCAAAGGGCAGAGGCACAAGAACAAATTTCAAATCTCATGGACATGAAAGCTATTCAAGAGGTACCTGCACAAGAACAGGGTCAAGGTTTTTATTCTAGACTATTCCTGGTACCAAGGAAGGGCAAAGATTGGAGACCTATTTTGGACCTATCCATCCTAAACACGTATTTACTCATACCAAAGTTCAAGATGCTCACATTACAGCAGCTTCTTCCCATGCTGGGCAAGGAGTCTTGGCTGGTGACATTGGACCTCAAGGAGGCATACCTGCATGTCCCAATCAGACAAGATTGCAGAAGATACCTCAGATTTCTTGCAGGTTCATCCCATTATCAATTCTCTGCATTGCCCTTTGGCTTATCTACTGCGCCCAGAGTGTTCACGAAATGCCTGGCATCAATAATTGCCTTCTGCAGACTTCAAGGGATACAAATATACCCATATCTGGACGACTGCCTGATCCAAGCGGACAGCAAACACACTCTTCTGAAACACCTGGCATTTGTAAAAATGTTGTTGAAATCTCTGGGATACACAGTCAACAAAAAGAAGTCAAGACTAATACCCTCTCAAACAATAATTTTCCTGGGTGCCAGCTTGGATACAAACACCCAGATGGCCTACCTCATGCCAGAGAAACAAGGCAATTAACTCAATTCTTCAGAAAACTGGCAACCTTCACCAGGCTGACTGCAAGGAAAATCCTGCAGGCTCTGGGATTCATGGCATCTTGCATCCTGCTAATCTCATGTGCAAAGCTGCATATGAGGAAACTTCAATGGTACCTAAAAAACTTATGGTCTCAACACAGCCACAGTTTGGAAACAATCATACCACTGATTCCATGTCTTCAAAAGGAATTTCTGTGGTGGGCTCAAGCATGCCAAAGAAACATAGGTCTCCCATTCTGCAAGCCTCAAGCAAATCAAGTCATCACAACAGACGCCTCGGACTACGCCTGGGGGGCACACATGACAGATCGGTGCATTCAGGGCAAATGGTCACAAAAAGAAAAGCACCTACACATCAATCAAAAGGAAATGCTAGCAGTAATAAATGCTATTATGGCTTTCAAAGACCTACTGCATCCAGGGCAGCTATTGATAAGAACAGACAACACCACAGTGATGTGGTACATAAACAAACAGGGAGGAACTCATTCATATCCCTGTGCAGACTAGCCATGTCCCTTTGGAACACGGCTCTGGAATTGCAAATCCAACTTCAAGCACAATTCCTGCCAGGGAAGGAAAACACACTGGCAGACAACCTGAGCAGAAATATGACAGATCCACACGAATGGAAGTTGCATCCTCAAGTTTTTACAATGATAATTCAAGCATGGGGAAGGCCAGACATAGATCTCTTTGCCACCCACAGAAATTACCAATTGACAAAATTCTGCTCAAGGACCTTTCATCCACAGGCCTGGAAAGTGGACGCACTCTCTTTCAGTTGGACAACAATGATGGTTTATGCCTTTCCACCTCTTCCTCTGCTGGCCAAAGTTCTATTAAAAGCCAGAGCAGACAGACCAAAGATGATTCTCATTGCTCCAGACTGGCCAAGACAATACTGGTACCCACTCCTGAGGAGCCTGACGCATTCCCCACCATGGATCCTGCCTCTAATGCCTCTTCTACTGACTCAGCACAACTTCAAAACTCTTCACAGTCAGCTGAAAACACTCAATCTAGCCGCATGGAGAATTCCTTAAATTCACAGCAGACCCTACTCTCCAAGGAGGTGCAGCATGTCATTTTGGAGGCCAGAAGGCCTTCTACTAGAAAAGCCTACTCCGCAAAATGGAAACGGTTTTGTGTCTGGAATCAGAAAAAGGGTCAGAATCCTGGAATACTGAATTTACCTCAAATACTACAGTACCTAGCCGAGCTGCTAAGCTGTGGACTTTCATTCTCCTCCATCAAAATCCATGCCTCAGCCGTTTCTGCAGAGTACAACACTGATCCTCCTTTATTCTCTTACCCTCTCTTAAGACAGTTCCTCAGAGGGGCTAAGAATATAAAACCCCCAAGGAAGCAACCAGTACCGGCTTGGGACCTCAATTTCATTCTAGAAAAGCTAACCCTGCCTCCCTTTGAGCCAGCTGCTTCAACAGATCTGCAATATTTGTCATGGAAAACAGCCCTCCTTCTAGCTATCACCTCAGCACGCAGGGTTTCGGAACTACAAGCCCTCATGGCTGTGCAGTCTTTCATCATTTTCCATCAGGACAGAGTTTCCTTACGAACCAATTCTTCATTTATGCCAAAGGTAGTATCCAGGGTAGCTTTGAATCAGGCTATCCACTTACCTACGTTTTACCCTAATCCACAAAACAAAGGGGAGAGGCTACTACATTCCTTGGACATTCACAGACAGCTCCGTTATTATTTGGACAGAACAAAGCCTTTCAGAAAATCAGAGCAACTCTGTGTCCTATGCTACAGGTGCTCAAGGGAAGCCTATTTCCAAACAGACAATCTCAAAATGGATAGCCCACTGCATACGCTTTTGTTATTCTTTTCATGGTAAAACTGTACCTACAGGCATCAGATCTCACTCCACAAGGGCCACAGCTACCTCTGCTGCTTTCCTCAGGGGGGTTCCTACCAAAGATATTTTGGAAGCAGCCACTTGGAGTTCTGTACATACTTTCTCCAAGCACTATCACCTACCATTATACTCCAAAACTAGAGCGGGCTTTGCCACTGCAGTCTCTACCCATCTGTTATGACTGCAGCTGTATGCACGATGAACATAGTACAGTTTTGTACCTACCATAAATGTAGATGTTTGAGTGCTAATACAGCTGCAGTCCAGGTTTCCCTCCCTCCTTCCCCTCATGGGACAGGCCTTATGGCTAACACCTCCTCATACAACCTCATTGGGGTATTCTTTTATGGTGTATTTGCTTGCAACTACTGTTTTTTGATTATATTGCATTTGCTTCACTACATAAATTTATGTTTTGCCTTCCTTCTGGGGGCACCTGACATCTGGGGCAAGAAAAACTGAAGAAAATGGCGTCGGCTGGTTCTTTTATACCCCTGTCGCACTGACGTCAGGGAAGAAGCAACGACAACCGACGCCGGACCTAGACTTTGGAATTCGGCCGACCGAGGACCCACCTGACGGCAGGAGAAACCCATCTGTTATGACTGCAGCTGTATTAGCACTCGAACATCTACATTTATGGTAGGTACAAAACTGTACTTTATGCTTTAGGAATTGCCCAACAGTTTGGAATACTGCAACAGTGATCTAAGGAATGGCATTGTACAGTTGTGTGAAAAACTTACTGTAACAATAGATGTTCTACTGATCACTGCTGCAGTATTTTTCCTCATCTGTCTTCGCTTACCTTTTTTTATGGACTGAGAGGGACACACTTTCTGCCTTCTGTCTCAGCTACTAGTTAACCTAGCATCTTCGGGTCTATGTTATATTTTCGAAAGTTTCAAACATCGAACACCATATGGTCAACACCATATGAGTGATGTTTGAAATTTCGAAAATATAATAAAAAAAAAAATAAAAAACATACTTGCCTAAACGCTGCACCCCCCCCCCCGCTACTTAAATATTCCTACTTTGAGATCACACTGCATTGAAGTAAAGGGAAAATATTCCCAAAGGCGATTTCCGTGTTACGAGCACAACATTTCAACCAATCGGGTTTGCTCAATACACGTTCGCTGTTTACAATTTTCGATCACATGATAGGAACCCGCATCTTCAGGTGACTACAGGCTTCCTGTCTTGGAGATAGAGGTTTTATGCTTACACATCCACTTATATACCTTTACACCTATGGGCTTAGGTCGTGTCTGATGTATGGCTCTGTGGAAGGTTTTGACTTTGATACCCTAGCTAGATGTCCAGGTTATCTGATGCGATAACCAACAGATGTTCATCGTGTTTCACTGTTGCAGTCATTACTCTTGGGTTATCCTGCTGGCAGGCTACCCGCAGTCGGCCTGAATTACAAAGTCTTGGTCTGGCGTCGGTTGCTGTCGCCTCTTCCCTGACGTCAGTGCGCCAGTGGTATAAAAGATGCAGCCGACGCCATTTTCTTCAGTCTTTCTTGCAGCGTGGTGCCCGAAGCAGAAGCAGTTCGCAAGTGCCGGTCGGCCGACTCCTGAGATTTTCGTGTTCGAATTTCAGATCCGAAGTCTTCATTTAAAGCTAAGTACCCTGTTGGGGAAACTTTTTTCTTGCTCCAGACCGATGTCAGAAAAAGTTAATAATTGTATTTCTTGTGGGAAGCAAATACCTCATAAGGACTTCCATTCTTATTGTATTCCTTGCCTAGGCCCTGATCACGACTTTGCTAATTGCAGGTTTTGTGCTAGATTTAACCAACACACTATTAAGCGTCGGAACGATTTTGCATTTTATTACTTTGGCCGAAGATTTAATTACACGATGTCGGATAGCCATCCGACTACCGCAATTCACAAGAAACGCAAGGAAAAGGACAGGCATCCGAGGTCCAAAACTGACGACGAGGCTTCTAAGCCAGTCGCCGGTTCTCAGTGAGGCGCTTTCGCAGCCCCTGACGCCCGCTACCTCAGAGCCACAGGCCTCTTCCGACTCCCATGTGGAGCAGACTAGGCCGCTGGAAACTCAAGGTATTGGACACTTGGAAAATATTCCCTCAGATGGGTCTGGAGCCGCTGAGCAGGCATCGGCTTCTGAGGGTGTTTTCAGGCCTACACATTTGTATGTAAAACCGGCTACAGCTTCAAAGGCAAAGTCTAAAGCACCACTAAAGACAAAGAAAGAAGTGCAGCAAGCCCAGGGACAGGCCTCCATCCCTAAAAAACAGATGCTGAAAATGGCCGAAGACCTAATTACTTCGATCAGGGGTTCCCATCCCCCTCCTGATAAGAGGCCTAGGCAAGAGACAGAATATGAATCTTCAGATCAGGTTTCCATTTCTTCTGACTCCTCTTCTGAACAGGAATACTCTCTTCCTCCCTATGAGGATTCTGATGCTGAAGAATCTAACCCTTCAGCCTCTCCTCCTGAGGATTATTCTTTTGGGAAATCCTGCATACCATGAAGGGAGCACTTCCACTGGGAGAGCCAAGACTACTCCGAATCTAAGAAAAGGCTCAGAGATTTTCTTTTACTACCTCAACACAGGCCTCTTGCAATCTCCCCTGTTTTAGACATTGTAGATGATGTATTTTCAGAGTCCAGCCTGTCTCCTGACTCTTTACCCCCTGCACCTGTTAAGCCAGACAGACACTACAGGGTTCCAGATTATCATAAATGTCTATATAAAAACCCTGCTGCTGACCCAGAAGCTATTTCTCAGGGTCCCAAAGGGGTCAAGGCTTCCACTGCAAAAAACCTATCCCCTGTGATAGGGATTCAAGGGCACTGGACAGATGGGGGGAAAAGTTTACAGTTCTGCTACCTTGGCTGTGAGGGCTTTAAATTGTCAATTTCATACGCTTAAATATCAGCAATACTTAATGTCACTGCTTAAACAGAAAATGTTAACAAATTCTGAATATGCAGAAAACAAGGAAATGCAGGATGTAATGTGATCCTATCTCGCCTACATTCATTACTGATGGGCTCGGAGCCGAGAATCAGCTCCGACTCTGCCACTATAACTAGCACGAAGTCTCTCATTGGCTGGGCTAACCCTGTATCCCAGGATGCACCACACCCAAACCCCCAGATCTCGTTTGCCGCTCCTAGAGTAACGACGTGGTCTCGACTTGGCTGTGGCTAAGTACCCTATCCACATCCGAATCCGACAGCCTGGAGGACTTGGAGGAGAAAGAAAGGGGTCGAGAAATCTTCTCTGTCGGAACCGAGACAAGACTGGGGGAACGGCTCCGAGTCGGCTCCAAAGGGATCGGAGCCGAAGCAGGCTCGAGAACCACCGCAACCTCCTTCACTGGAAAACACTCCTGAGTCTGTCACCTTGGACACCGACCTCGATGATGCAGAAGGGTCCCCAAAGTCGTCCTCTGAGAATGTCTCATTCTCCGGTATCCTGGAAATCTTGAGACAGCGGGGCGACTGGCCATCCAAAAACCTTTCTGAGGAGGAGTCGGTCTTCCTCAAGGCCTTTGGAGCCCAGCCTTCCGCCTCCTGGGTGTCTCCACCCTTCGATGAATTATTGGATCTTATTTGTCGAAGGGTGTGGGAACACCCTGACTCTGTGGAGCCAGTTCCTAGCCGCCCCAATAAGTTCTTGTCTGCGCCTCCTGGAAAATAATTTTTGACCAAGGGAGTACCTGTGGATGCTATGGTGGTGGCATCTGCCACTCAGCAGGATGTGGCAGAGGCTTCTACTTCCATCCAACCTCCAAATAAGGAGTCTAGGAGTATGGATAGATATGGGAAGCGTACCCTGTCTTCAGCGACCTTTACCTTGTGGTCGCTGAATTACTTGTGTCATTTTACGCGGCTCCAAAGGGATCTCATAAAGGAGTTGGGAGATACCCTGTCAGGTAACTTGCCTGAGGCGTTGGCCCAGTCTGTTAACGCCCAGCTGTCTACCCTTTCTTCCATCGTCAACTCGTCCATGAGGCTCATATCTTATGCAGCCGAGGGGGTGGATAGAGCAGCGAGTTCGGGCGTAGCCCTTAGGAGGCAAGCTTGGATGCGCTTGTGTCATTTTGCGGAAGCTTTCAAGTCTTCTTTCAGGAATGCCCCATTTGACGGGTCCTCCCTTTTTTGACCCAAAGTGAAAGACACCCTCACTAGATGTGAGCAGGAGGGTAAGACTTTGTCTGCCGTTGCGGCCCGTTTTTCGCTTCCCACTAGACCTTATCCCAAGGCTCAGAGGGGAGGGAAAATGTGGTTCAGAAAGTCTCAAAAGTCTTCCCCTGCCCTTCAAAGTGACCCCCCCCCTCCAGGGGCAGAGGAGGGGGGAATTTTAATGGAAGGCGTCGCCCTAGAGGCGGTTGAGGCCCCCGCAATACAGGAGACCGCAAGTCCTTTCGTGGTTCCTCCTACCAATGTCCCTGAGGGATTACCCGACTGTGCGTCTCCGGAGCCAGTCGGGGGTTGTTTTTCGGAGCATCTTCAGGCCTGGGAGTCCATCACTCAGGATCGATGGGTGCTTCGTATTATCTCCGGAGGTTACACCATTCCCTTTATCCGTCCCCCCCTGCCATCAAGGAAAATCCCAGATGTTCCACCCAGTCAACGGGATCAGGCAGCAATAGAGGTCTCAAAGCTGCTAGCAAAAGGATTCATCCAACCAGTCCCCACAGACCAGCTCGGATTAGGAACTTACTCAAGATTATTTTTGGTGCCAAAAAGAACAGGGGACTTGAGACCCATTCTGGATCTCAGCCGTTTAAACTGCTTTGTAAAGAAGTCCAAGTTCCGAATGGTCACGTTGCAATCCATTTTCCCCTTGCTGGAAAAACGAGTGTGGATGTGCTCCATCGATCTCAAGGATGCCTATTATCACATCAAGATAAACAAGGCTTCCAGGAATCATTTGCGCTTCCGGCTGGGAGCCAGTCATTTTCAATTCCGGGCCCTGCCCTTTGGTCTCACCACAGCCCCCAGGGTGTTCAGCAAGTGTCTGGCAGTGGTGACAGCTCACCTGAGACGTCTAGGATTACAGGTGTTTCCTTATCTAGACGACTGGCTCCTCACCACCCCCACCAGGCATCTACTTGTTCAAGCCACGAGAGCTACTGTCGAATTGGGCCATCTACTAGAGATTTCATTCAACTGGGCAAAATCTGTATTGCTGCCATCACAGCGTGTTGCCTTTATTGGCGCAGAGCTAGACTCTGTAGAAATGCGAGCTTTCCTACCGGCAGAGAGAATAAAAGTGTTACAGGCCCAAGTTCTGGCTTTACTACCCCGGGAAAAAGCCCAAGCCAGGATGGTTCTTCAGTTGTTGGGCTCAATGGCGGCTACCATTCTTCTAGTTCCGCTAGCCAGGTTACACATGCGAATACTTCAGTGGCTCCTTTTGGCCCAATGGTCATATCAGGAACGTCCCTTGTCCCATCCGATTCTCATCACGGAGAGATGCCGGCAGGATCTGCGTTGGTGGCTTCTCTCGTCCAACCTGAATCAAGGGAGATCCTTGAGCCCCCTGTCCCCTATTGCCACAGTAACCACGGACACCTCCCAGATAGGGTAGGGGGGCATTATGTGGGCGAGATGGTTCAAGGTACGTGGCAAGACCACGAGGTTCACTTGCATATCAATGTTCTGGAGATGAGAGTGGTGCTTCTAGCGTTGCAGGCACTTCACAGTTCTCTTCCCAGGGGAACTATTGTAATTCTTTCCGACAATATGTCGGTTGTCTGGTATCTGAACAAGCAGTGAGGAACCAAGTCCTACCCCCTTTGCAGGGAGACCATGAGAGTGTGGAATTGGAAGATATCTTCCCAGCGCTTTCTAGTGGCAACGCACATTCCGGGGAAGTCCAATGTGATAGCAGACAGGCTGAGCAGAGCTATTCTGATGCCTCACGAGTGGTCCCTGAACGATCGAGTGGCTGCTCAGATCTTCTCCAGGTGGGGCCTTCCCTGCTGCGACCTCTTTGCCAGCCCCCCGAATGTGAAGTGCAGCAGTTGTTTCACTCTGATCCCCCCACAGGGGGAGTCACCCAGGGATGCTGTAGTCCACAATTGGCCCTCCGGTCTGCTCTACGCCTTCCCACCGGTCCCTCTTCTGCCAAGAGTGATTCAGAAGGCTACCTGCTTGGGAAGCAAGATGATTTTGATCGCACCACTCTGGCCCCGTCAAGTTTGGTTCCCCTTCCTTCGGAAGTATGCAGTGGATGGTCCTTGGATTCTGGACCCAGCTCCAGACCTATTGACTCATCAGTCAGGACAGCTCCATCCATCCCTACGAACTCTCAAGCTCGCTGCCTGGCTTCTCCACTTCCGACCTTAGTCAGACAGCATATCCTTACCCCAGAAGTAGTACATATTCTGTCCTCCTCCCACAAGTCTTCTACTAGGAAAATATACTCTAGTAAATGGAAGAGATTTGCAATTTGGGCTCAGCAACGTGATCTTGATCCCCTTACAGCCTCTGTGTCGGCGGTGTTAGATTTCTTAGCAACACTGTTTAGACAGGGTTCAGCTGCCTCCACTATAAAGGTTCAGTTGGCAGCAATCTCTAATCATGTTGCATATGAGCCTTCCCTCATGGGTCATAAGCTGTGTAAAGCCTTTCTGAAAGGAGCCTGGTTGCTTCGCCCTCCGGTTTCGCAACTCGTTTTGCCATGGGATTTAAATGTGGTGCTCACCAGTTAAGGTGCATTCTACCAGGGCTATGTCAACTTCAGTGGCTTTTCATGCTAGACTATCCATAGATGAGAATATGTGCAGCGGCTACTTGGACTTCTCCACATACCTTTATTTCTCATTACAAACTGGACGTGGCCTCTAGAGGTCGGGCTTCCTTTGGTTCCACAGTGCTCAGGAGTGTTTTCCAGTGAGCCTCCCAGGATTTAGGTGCTAGGGACACTGTCCCGTCAGTAATGAATGTAGGCGAGATAGGATCATATTACATCTTTTAGTTATGTACTTAACATAACGATAGATGTATGTGATCCATCTCGCCTACATTCTTACGTACCCGCCCTCCTTCCCCCTACCTGTTGGACTTGGAGGAAACTTGTATTCTGATCCCTCTGAGGATATTATTTTTTCTCTCCTCTTACATATATATCCTTGTGGTGTGGTGTATGTGGGAAGATAATATTGGGGCAAACAAGATCTGGGGGTTTGGGCGTGGTGCATCCTGGGATACAGGGTTAGCCCAGCCAATGAGAGTCTTTATGCTAGTTATAGTGGCCGAGTCGGAGCCGATTCTCTGCTCCGAGCCCGTCAGTAATGAATGTAGGCGAGATGGATCTCATACATCTATCGTTATGGTAAGTACATAACTAAAAGTTTTATTAAATGCAACAGAACAAGTGGGAAGGCATACTTTGCAATGTGGTTTTGATTCTCTGGAGGCCTCTTGCAGGGCCACTGTTATGGGTTCTGTCATTAGGAGGCATGCTTAGTTAAAGGAACAGAATCTGCCTGATCATGTTAAAGCAAAATTATTAGATGCTCCATTACAGCATGATGCTTTGTTTGGTGTTAAAGCAGAAGAGGTGTTGAAGAAAATGGAGGACAAAGCAAAATCTATGCAGACAGTTAAGGATTTCTTACAGGTGCAGCCACCCAGATTTAGCAGGAACTGGCCTACAAAGAAATGGTCCTTTCCACTGTCAGACAGGCCACAAAGAGGCAGATACAGACGCCCCAGAGGCAGATCCCAGCCCCAAGGCTCATACGGGCCTAAACAATGGGGTGCTTCTACCTCCAAAAGCGGAGAAGACAAATCACAGCCTTATAGGAAACCGTCCCAATGACTTTCCTCTGCCAGCACCAAGCACTTATCTTTTGGCAGCCCCCTTAGGGGGAAAACTAGCACTTTTTTCACAAAATTGGCACATGATCACCCAGGAAAAATGGGTCTTGAATATAGTGTCTCTGGGCTACAGGTTCCACTTTCACACCCTTCCAAGGGCAAAAGGTATGCCAGACCTGCCACACAATCAATGGGCAGAGGCACAAAAGCAAGTTTCATCCCTCATGGACATGAGGGCCATTCAGCGAGTACCACAGCAAGAGCAGGGACAAGGATTTTACTCGAGACTTTTCTTGGTACCCAGAAAGGACAAAGCCTGGAGACCAGTACTGGACCTGTCTATTCTAAACACATTTCTGGATGTTCCAAAATTCAAAATGTTGAATCTGCAGCAGCTTCTGCCCATGCTGGGCAAGAAGGCTTGGCTTGTAACTTTGGACCTAAAAGAGGCATACCTGCATGTCCCAATCAGACAATCTTGCAGAAAATACCTCAGATTCATAGCTGGCTCAATACACTACCAATTCTCTGCACTGCCGTTTGGCTTATCTACTGTGCCCAGTGTCTTCACAAAATGCCTGGCACCAGTAATTGAATTTTGCAGACAAAGAGGAATTCATATATATCCTTACTTGGACGACTGCCTTATTCAAGCAGAGAACAAGGACATTCTACTAAAGCATCTGGTGTTTGTAAAAAGATTACTAATTTGCCTAGGGTACACAGTAAACAAAAAGAAATCAAAACTAGTACCCTCTCAAGAGATAATATTCCTGGGTGCAAGCTTAAATACAACTGGCCAGATGGCTTATCTCATGCCAGATAAACAAAGGCAACTGACTTCTTACTTCAAAATGTTGGCAACAAAGACCCAGTTATTTGCAAGAAAAATTCTGCAGGCTTTGGGCTTCATGGCATCTTGCATTCTGCTAATTCCATATGCCAGACTGCATATGAAGAAACTACAATGGTATCTAAAAAGTGTTTGGACTCAACATTGCCACAGCGTGGAAACATTAATTACCCTCATTCCCTGCCTGCAACGGGAGTTTCGATGGTGGGCACAAGCCTGTCACCACAATAAGTGACAGCTATTCACTTTACCCACAGCCAGGCGGACACTAACAACAGATGCATCAGATTATGCCTGGGGGGGCCCACATGGCAGGAAAATGTATTCAGGGCACATGGCCCGCAAGCCAGATGCATCTTCATATCAATCAAAAAGAGATGCTAGCTGTTCAAAATGCCCTGACAGCTTTCAAGGATCTACTTCATCCAGGACAACTACTGTTAAAGATGGACAATACTACAGTCATGTGGTACATAAACAAGCAGGGAGGTACACATTCCTACCCCCTCTGCAGACAAGCCATGACTTTGTGGGACACAGCATTGACTTATCAAGTTCACCTGCAAGCACAATTCCTGCAAGGAAAGAAATACTCTGGCAGACGAACTAAGCAGAAACCTCATGGATCCCCATGAGTGGAAACTGGATCCACAAGTCTTCAGTATGATGACAAGGAAATGGGGATGCCCAGACATAGATCTATTTGCCTCCCCCTCACAACTGCCAACTACAGAGATTCTGCACAAGGACTAATCACAAGCAATCATGGAAAGTGGATGCGTTATCCTTCAGCTGGAAAAACCTAACAGTATATGCCTTTCCTCCACTGCCTCTCCTCCCCAAGGTACTCCTAAAGGTCAGTCAAGAGAAGCCAAAAATGATACTGATTGCTTCAGACTGGCCACGCCAGCACTGGTACCCAATCCTAAAGAACTTGTCTCAAGGTCCAGCCTGGACATTGCCTCAAATTCCTCACTTACTGACCCAACAAAACAATCCGATCCTGCACAGCCAACTCAGGACCTTAAATCTGGCAGCATGGCGGATAATGTAGCCATTCAGAACACTCCTCTCTCCAAAGCTGTGATGGATGTTATTTTGGAGGCCAGGAGGCCCAGTACCAGAAAATCTTATGCAGAAAAATGGAAGAAATTCTGTGCTTGGAACCAGGCACAAGGAATTGACACGTTTGTACCAAACATTCCTCAGACTTTACAATACTTAACTGAGATGCTGGACAAAGGCCTATCCTTTTCATCAATTAAGATCCATGCCTCTGCCATTTCAGCCCATTACAATACGGAACCACCTATCTTTTCTCATCCTTTAATAAGGCAGTACCTTAGAGGGTCCGAAAACTTATGACCTCCAAGGAGAGCACCAATACCTGCATGGGACCTCAATTATGTCTTGGAAAAACTCACACTGCCTCCTTTTGAGCCAGCCTCAAAAGCTGATATAAAATTCTTATCCTGGGAAACAGCTCTGCTCCTAGCAATAACCTCTGCAAGACGAGTCTCGGAGTTACAGGCACTCATGGCTGTGGAACCTTTTATCATTTTCCATCCAGACAGGGTTTCTTTGAGGACAAACCCAACATTTATGCCTAAGGTGGTGTCCAGTGTGGCCCTTAACCAAACCATTTACTTTCCTACCTTTTATCCAAAACCACAGAACAAGGGTGAGAGACTTCTGCATTCTTTGGACATACACAGACAGCTACGCTTCTACTTGGACAGAACTAAAGCTTTCAGAAAGACTGAGCAACTTTTAGTGGCATATGCTGCAGGATCACAAGGAATGGCTATCTCAAAACAGACTATTTCAAAATGGATAGGCCATTGCATTCGTTTCTGCTATTCACAACATGGCAAATCAGTGCCTAAGGGCATTAGGCCACATTCAACCAGAGCAGCAGCCACTTCAGTGGCCTTCCTCAGAGGAGTACCAACCAAAGACATCTTAGAGGCTGCAACTTGGAGTTCAGTGCACACTTTTACAAAGCACTACCACTTACCTCTCTACTCTAAATCCAGAGCAGGCTTTGCCACTGCAGTTCTGTAGGGCCTCATAGCCTCTCCTAATCCTATTTAGTCCCAGCCACCCATCCTCAGCTTTGGGATTCAACCCAAGAGTAATGACTGCAACAGTGAAACACGAAGAACATAGTACAGTTGTTTACCTACCATAAATGTAGATGTTCGAGTGTATTCACTGTTGCAGTCCAGGTTACCCTCCCACCATCCCCCTTTCTTTTGCTGGGCCTTATCTGTACTTCTCTATTCTATACAACCTATGTGGTGTATTTGCTTGTAGATGAAGGAAATGATTACCTTAGTGCTTGCATGTTTATTGGCATAATTTTTAGCCTACCCTTTTGGGGGCACGTGACATCTGGGGCAAGAAAAACTGAAGAAAATTGCGTCGGCTGCATCTTTTATACCCCTGGCGCACTGACGTCAGGGAAGAGGCGACAGCAACCGACGCCGGACCAAGACTTTGGAATTCAGGCCGACTGTGGGTAGCTTGCCAGCAGGATAACCCAAGAGTAATGACTGCAACAGTGAATACACTCTAAAATCTATATTTATGGTAGATACACAACTGTACTTTTAGAATACTGCAATAGTGATTGATAGAACATCTACTGTTAAGGTAAGTTCTTGCACAACTGTACTTTACTTTTATCAGCTGCTGTGCAAACTGTTAGCGTTTTTTCTGAGCATACCACAGGTTTGAGCTCGTAGTAATAGTAACTAAGGGTGAGACGTCTTAAAGATTTCTGTTCTGTCAGTCTTCTCCATTTTAATTAGCTTTATTCTGGTTCTCAGCTGTGGTCTTTTGGCAAACTAAATTTTATTTGTTGAAATATGTTTTAATTTTTATTAATATTTTAGTAAGCTTTCTTGTAAAATCTAACAATGAAATTTGTTCTTGCAAAAATAGTAGCACTTGTATTACCATTTTATTTTTCATATATAGCACATTCTTTACGTTTAAGCACTCAAGTTTATTCACTAGTTTTTTGGTGGTAGGGGAGCAGCAGGAGTTTTATTTCTGGTAACTTTCCACTACTAGCACATTTTTGGCAGTAAACAAAGTATCACTTTTCCAGCACAGTTCTAACAGTCTGAGATTAACGGTTGAAGGACATGTTGAAGTAGTTTGCAAAACTGACTTCATTCAAAGCTTCTTACACATTATGCCCTCTTCATCAAAGACATTGCTAACATTAGTAGATCCCAACTTTTGTTTAATGTTAACTTAGGATCATAGGTAAAGGGTACCTTATAATGATAATTTTAAGGATCGTAATTGCAATATTACTCCTTATCTCTAGACATTGACCCACAGGTAGATCTTCACCATTCTGGACTGACTGACTATTTCAGATAGCCCAGAAGTAGACTCCTTTCCATACTGTGGAGATGTCAGCAGAGTGCTTGCTTAAAAGGAGTGGCATACACCATCTTTCTTTTCCGTTGCATGAAGAAATTAGTCTTCAGTCCGTCTGTCCTTCTAGGCAAATTTAAGCAAATGATACGTCTTGCATGGCTTAGTAGTAAATCACTTTGTCTATGGTGTGCAGAGACCTGGGTTCGAGCATTGCAGAGGCTGTTTATTTGGAGGGTGGGCCTAATGGTTAAGGTGTTTGCCTTACAAACATAAGGTTCAGGGTTTGAGTCTCACAAGGGATAATTGGCTAGGCTTAAAATGGCTCGTAATGGCAGTTAACCTAGTACTAATCTGTGAACCTATGAACCTATTGGGAATATTGTTCTCTGTTAAAAATAACTAAAGTGCATTGATCTTGTTGCATTGCAAATTGAATTTAATACAAATCTATTGAATTATTTTCTTGTGGTCCATGTCATTCTGTGAAACTATTACCAGCAGGTTGCCCAAGGAAAACAAATTCTGCCTGAAGACATCCTTCTACAGTGTTATCTTTTTGCCTGGTGAAGCCGCTAAATTTCCTATTGCAAACACTTTGCTGCATTTAACAGGATGCCTCTGCTTTATGCTACTAATCTTTGGTCTTTTTGGAGCACAGAAAGCTTTTGTTGCTTGAACAAGGGGCTTCTGCCCTGCCATCAGCAGTGGACTTCTCTGTTAGTGGGCTAGAGACTAAGAAATCCCTGAAAGAGTGTCTAAGTCATAGTAAGTCTAAATGAGTTAGTGATCAAGGATCCTTCAGGTAGGGTGTGCACGAATACAGCAGCCTCTCCCATAGAGGCCTGAGCACCATTCTGGTTTCCCCACAGTATGTCATTCGGTAAGTTGATAAAGCTAATGGGGTCATTTGGCAGACTGTTCTAGAACGCACTACTCTTGGTTACCAAAGTCATGTGGTTAGATAACAAGGAGACATCCTCAAATAAAAGGGCTTGACCACAGATATTATTTATGAAGCCTTGAAAGAAAAAAATCTTAATGCAAAACACAAACCAGGAACAACAAATACAGACAATCCAAAAACTGAAGGTACTGAAGACACCAGCTAGCCAGCGAGACTTCGTCAGAATCTAAAAATTCAACAAACTCTACAATATTTAGATAGTAAAAAAATCACATGATCACACCAGTTAACAGAAGTAAATTTGTTAGCCCTTTATTATCAAGTACAAAAGAAGGTAGTTAAAACATAAGGTGCAGCATTTACACTTTGTATGATTTTAAATGCAGTACACTACTGATTGAAATACATTCATTAAGGCCAGGGGGCATGCAAGCATTGAACCTTAGTTGCCACATCATTTCTTTTTATTTGATAAGATCTTGCCATGGCCCTCCCCTCATATTCTGGGGTACAAAATCCAAACCAAAAAATAAAAAGGAATGATCAGGGTGTGTTTCCACATGCTTGTATAAAGAGTTTTTAACATTCGTATTCCTTATATTAGATTGTGATCATTAATACGCTCTTTAAATTTCCATTTGTTTTTTCCCCACATAAAAACACAAACATTGAACACCCTTTGCCACATATACTAAACCCATTGAATTACAAGTGCAGTGGAATGAAATAACCAACTTGTGGGCCCCTACCACTAGTGTGTTACCCTCAAAAATAAATTTGCATTGGTTGCAGAGTCCACACTTGTAGGTTCCCCACCTCTTGGCTGAATTTGAAGCCAGTTTTTTACTGCCTTCCAGCAGTTTTTTTCAAGTTCTTTCCTGTCCTATGTACATCGTCCATCACCAAACTTTTCAAAATCTTTTCCATAACAAGAAAATATTTTCCAGTTCTTACATAGTATGTTACCAGTTACATTACTGTCCACATTGTTAGTTGTGACAAATGCCTTACCATAATTTTTAGTATTGTTAACTGTAGCATATCTATCATTAACATCCTCCATAATCTGAGTAGTGGAACCCCTAAAAAGAGGTAGGTTGGTGCCTTCTAACCTTTTGGCACTTCACTATTAATCTAACAATCAATTGCAACGGATACCGTCTTTACTTTCTTGCTCAAACATATTGTCATCAGAAATCATTTTAGGCAGGCAAATGAATTGTCCCTTTACCACCCCTTTCTTAACATGCCAATGGTGGCAGCTTGTGTAATGCAAGAGGGAATTTGAATAGTGGGGTTTCCTATAAATGTTAGTAAGCCTCTCCTTAACATGATCTTTGGCTAGTAGCACATCTAGGTAGCTAATGCTTTCAGTGCCGTAGGATTAAGTAAATTTCAAAAATGAGGTATAGTTTACCAAATCAGTTGCTTCTTCTTCATTCATTTCCCCTGCTAAAAAAATATCATCCAAAAATCTGGCATAGATTTTTTTAATGCCTGTATTTGTGGGTTAAGTCAGTATGTACTGTTTTATCCCCACTGCACCATGATTATATTAGCATAGAGGGGGGGCGCAAGCCGCCCCCATTGCTACACATCCCTTTTCTGCTTAAAATACTGTCCTTCAGTATAAACAAAATTGTAGTCTAAAACTGTTTCCATCATTCTGACTAAAACTTCAATTTCATCAAAAGAATATGTTCTTAAATCCACTAGAAGTTCCCTAAACCATTCAAGACTCTGTTGGTGGGGAGTAACATTAAATAAATTAGCAACATCTACTGCTAAAAAACAGTGCTTTTGAATAGTTAACTCCCCTAAGTTTTGTCAAAAAGTCCCAAGAGTCCTTACAGAGGTGGTGGTATCTTGCTGAACAATTTTTAAGCTTCAAATCTACGTATTTTCCCATGGCATGTACCTTAGAAGTACTGGGGTTAACAACTGGCTTCATAGGAGGATCCCTCAAATCTTTATGAAGCTTTGGAATGCCAAAAATAGTTGGCAGTATAGAGTTATTTCACTTTAAGGAAACTCAGTGTTTCCCCATTCTATTTGCCTGTGGTCAAACATGTCTTGCAAGAAAAAATAATTTTGTGTAGTTTCTTCATACATGTCATGAGTAATGTGGACAAACATTTTGTTAAAATAGTCTTGACGAAAGACTTTAGTCTTGAATATATATTACCACCAACCACCCCCCTTGTCAGGTTTCATAAACCCGTATGTTCTTAACTTGACAAAGCAATGTTGTTAATTCATTTTCAGTCGCGCTCAAGTTTTAAGTATGGTCTTTAGTTTTAGTATTCAGGTAATTTCTGATCTCAAAATCTTATAATTTCTCAAATAAAACTAAAGGAAGAACAGTGGATGGGTTAAAAGTGCTAGCTCTTTTTAACACATAACTTGCATTTTCCAAATTTCCATGGTTAAACATGGATAAAAAATTAAGCTTTCTGATCAACAATTTCAAGTCCAACAAAATGCTGTCTGTAGCTCGACAAGGAGGGAAAAAGTGTAGCCTTTACTTAATACTTCAGCATGCTCAGTTTGATACAAGATGTCTGTAAAGTTAAAAACATGAAAGTCACCTGTTTGGTTTGAAATTACTGGTGGAAGTTCATTTGAAACATTTTCATCTATCTGTCCATGTTCCGCCATCCATTCTGATGGTATATGGTTCCCTTGGTTGTTTTTCCTCTCCAGGTTCACATTGTAGTTTCCTCTGCTCCTCAAATGCTCTGAACGCCTTAAGGGCTCCCTCCCTAAAGGGGCATTGCTGTTGCTGCCAGAATACATCACTTCCTCCTCATTGCCAAGCTGTCCATCACTAAATGCCTGGTTCTCATTGGTCTTCTATGGTTGGGGGTAGGCTCACCCCTCATTGTACTCAGTTCTATCCCTTTCAAGTTTCTTTTTATGTTTACTAATGTCTCTCACAATGTTGTCCATTTTAATATACACATTCAAGTATTGTGTTTTATAAGTAGCAAACAGTAAGTCTTTATTAATCAGTGTCTAAAGTGTTTGCTTCAGCAATGAGCTGCACAATTTCACATTGGTTGTGTTTAGCAACTTCAACAGTTCAACACCTTGCTTATTAAAAAGTTAAATTAGGTCGTGGTGCAAGGGAGAACCCTGCAACAACCCCGTTGGATATTTCCAAGATCTAAGACCCCTGGGTATCTGCTTACGTCTGAAACATTTCACCAAATAACCATTTTCTACTTGCAGTTTACGCCATTTAGTGAGCACTTGTTCAAATTTTGAAATAATTGTTGCAAGGTACCATTATGTGTGGTTTCTGTAGTGTTAAATTCAAACCACCTTTTAAGGTCTATGATATTAGTACCTACTTGAGAGATGTTGTCATCCGAGTTGTGTTAGAGGTTCAAGTTTCTCGTCCTGACAACTGCTGTTCATTAGGCAGTTAGGAGTACGATTAAAGTCACAGTCACTACTGATGGCACTGTAACTTTGGATGTGGTAAATTTGAACATTAAGTTCTTGCACAAGTTGAGTTAAGATGATGTTCTTCGTGTTTCACTGTTGCAGTCATTACATTTCGGTAATCTGCTGGCAGGTTGCCCTCAGTCGACCTGAATTCCAAAGTCTTGGGTTTTGCATCGGTTGCTGTCTCCTCTTCCATGACATCAGGTCGTCAGGGGTATAAAACATGCAGCCGACGCCATTTTCTTCAGTCTTTCTTGCCAAGCAGTGCCCGAAGCAGAAGCATTTCACAAGTGCCGGTCGGCCGACTACTGAAATATTTGCGTTTGAGTTTCAGAACCGTAGTCTTCACTAAAGCTAAGTACCCGTTAGAAACTTTTTCTTGCTTTTTACCGATGTCAGAAAAAGTTAATAATTGTATTACTTGTGGGAAGCAAATACCTCATAAGGATTTCCATTTATACTGTATTCCTTGCCTAGGCCCTGATCACAACTTGCCTGGCTGTCGGTTTTGTGCTAGATTTAACCAACGCACTATTAAGCGTCGGTATATTTTTGCATCTAAGTATTTTGGAAACAGATTTAACTACCCAGAGATGTCGTCTGATAGCAATCCGACTACCGGAGTACATAAAAAATGCTAAGAAAAGGACAGAGAAAGGCAGTCGAGATCCAAAACCGACGAAGCTTCTCCTAAGCCAGTCGCCGGTTCACCGGTACTCAGTGAGGCGCTTTCACAGCCCCTAATACCCGCTACCTTCGAGTCGAAGACCTCTGCCGACACCCATGTGGAGTCTGGCATGCCGCAAGATACTCAAGGTATTGAACCGATGGATGTGTCTCCCTCGGATGGGTCCGGAGCCGCTGAGCACCGGCTTCTGAGGGTGTATTCAGACCTCAACATTTTTATATCAAACTGATGTAAGCTGCGAAACCAAAGGCAAAGACACCTTCAAAAACTAAAAATCCGACACCTGAGCCACGTGCACAGGCCTCTATGCCTAAAAAACAGATGATCAAAATGGCTGAAGACCTTATTACCTTGAGCAGGGGTACCCATCCCCCTCCAGATAAGTGGCCTAGGCAAGACACTGACTATGAATCTTCAGATAAGGTTTCTATTTCTTCTGATCAGGAATTATCTTTACCTCCCTATGAGGATTCTGATGCTGAGGAGTCTATTCCATCTGCATCTCCTCCTGAGGATTATTCATTTGGAGAAACCTTGCATACTTTGAGGGAGCATTTTCACTGGAGGAATAAAGACTTCTCAGAATCAAAAAAGAGGCTCAGAAATTCCTCAGCACAAGCCTTTAGCCATTCCCCCTGTGTTAGACAGTGTGGATGATTTTTTTTCGGAGTCAAGCCTGACCCCTGGCTCTTTACCTCCGTCTCCCAGTAAGCCTAACAGGTATTACAGGGTCGCTGACTCTCATAAATTTTTATTTAGAAACCCTGCTGCTGGTCCTGAAACTATTTCACAGGGTCCAAAGGGAGTTAAGGCCTCAACAGCAAATAACCCTACCCCCTCCGACAGAGATTCAAGGGCGCTGGACAGATGGGGAAAAAAGGTTTATAAATCTGCAACCTTGGCAATTAGGGCCATAAACTGTCAATTTCATATGCTTAAGTACCAACAACATGTTATGGGATTGCTGAAACAGAAAATGGTGTTAATTTCAGAATGTGCAGAAAATAAGGAATTGCAAGAATTAATGCATGCAGCTGAACAAGTTGGAAAGCATACTTTGCAATGTGGTTTTTATTCTTTAGAGGCCTCCTGCAGGGCCACCGTTACTGGATCTGTGATTAGGAGGCATGCCTGGTTAAAGGAACAAAATTTGCCTGATCATGTTAAAGCTAAATTGCTAGATGCACCTTTACAGCATGATTCTCTGTTTGGTATTAAGGCAGAAGAGGTTTTAAAGAAAATGGAAGACAAAGCTAAGTCTATGCAAACTGTTAAAGATTTCTTACAAGTGCAGCCACCTAGATTCAGTAGACACTGGCCTACAAAAAAATTGGTTCTTTCCTGTGTCAGACAGAGCTCAAAGGGACAAATCCAGACTCCCTAAGGGTTCCAGGTACCAGGCTCAAGACTCATACAGGTCAAAGCAGTGGGGCGCATCCACCTCCAAATCTGGGGGAGATAAAGCACAAACCTACAGAAAGCAATCCCAGTGACTTCCCTCTGCCTATGCCAAGCACTTATCTGTTGGCAGCACCCATAGGGGGAAAATTAGCACTTTTTACACAAAATTGGCAATTAATAATCCAGGACAAGTGGATACTGAACATCGTATCACAGGGATACAGATTCCATTTCCACTCTCTGCCAATGACAAATGGTAAATGGTTGGCCAGACCTGCCAAAAAACCAATGGGCAGAGGCACAGAAACAGGTTACGTCCCTCATGGATATGGGGGCCATTCAGACAGTACCAGAACAGGAAAAAAGGACAAGGTTTTTACTCAAGACTGTTCTTGGTACCCAGAAAGGACAAGGCCCGGTGGCCAATACTGGATTTATTGATTTTGAACACATACCTGGACATTCCAAAATTCAAAATGCTCACCTTGCAACAGCTTCTGCCCATGCTGGGCAAGAATGCTTGGCTGTTGACTTTAGACTTAAAAGAGGCATATCTGCATGTCCCAGTAAGACAGTCATGCAGAAGATACCTCAGATTCAAGGCTGGCTTAATGCATTACCAGTTCTCTGCACTGCCCTTTGGCTTATCTACTGTGCCCAGGGTCTTTACAAAGTGCCTGGCACCAATAATTGCATTTTGCAGACAAAAAAGTATTCAAATATATCCTTACTTGGACGACTGTCTCATTCAAGCAGAGAACAAAGACACTCTTCTACGACACCTGGCGTTTGTGAAAAGACTTTTAGCATGCCTAGGGTACACAATAAACGAAAAGAAATCACAGCTAGTACCCTCTCAAAAGATAACATTCCTGGGTGCAAGCTTGCATGCAACTGCCCAGATGGCTTACCTCATGCCAGACAGACAAAGGTAACTGATTACTTACTTCAAACTGATGGCAACAAAAACCCAGTCTTCTGCAAGACAAATTCTGTAGGCTGTGGGCTTCATGGCATCCTGCATCGTACTAATTCCATATGCAAGACTGCATATGAGGAAACTGCAATGGTACCTAAAAAGTTTATGGAGTCAACATTCATTCACATAGTCTGGAAACAATGATTCCTCTCATCCCCTGCCTGCAACAGGAGTTTCTATGGTGGGCAAAGGCCTGTCACCAAAACATGGGACTGCCCTTCACTCTACCACCTGCCAGCCAAACCTTAACAACAGATGCATCAGATTATGCATGGGGGGCCCACATGGCAGGAAGAAGCATTCAGGGCATATGGACACCAAATCAAATGCATCTACATATCAACCAGAAAGAGATGCTAGCTGTTCAAAATGCCATAACAGCCTTCAAGGACTTACTTCATCCAGGACAACTACTGATAAAGAAGACGGGCAACACCACAGTCATGTGGTATGTAAACAAGCAAGGGGGCACACACTCATACCCCCTTTGCAGATTAGCCATGGCACTGTGGGACACAGCTTTGACCTACCAAATAAATCTTCAAGCTCAATTCCTGCCAGGAAAACAGAACACCCTGGCAGATGATTTAAGCAGAAACCTTATGGATCCTCCCGAGTGGAAACTAAATCTACAAGTATTCAGCATGATAACTGAAAAATGGGGAGCCCAGACATAGATCTATTTGCCTCTCCTCAAAATTATCAATTGAAAAGATTCTGCACAAGGACTTATCACAGACAAACATGGAAAGTGGACGCCCTATCCTTCAGTTGGAAAAACCTGTCAGTTTACGCCTTCCCTCCTCTGCCTCTTTTACCCATGGTCCTCCTAAAAGTCAGGCAAGAGAAGCCAAGGATGATATTAATTGCCCCGGACTGGCCCCGCCAATACTGGTACCCAATCCTAAGGAGCTTGTCTCAATACCCAGCTTGGACCTTGCCTCAAAGACCACAACTACTGTCCCAGCAAAACAATCAGATCCTGCACAATTAGCTACAGACTCTGAACCTGGCAGCATGGCTAATCATGTAATCATACGAACGACACCTCTCAGTAAAGCTGTGATGGATGTCATTTTGGAAGCCAGAAGGCCTAGTACTAGAAATTCTTATGCTGACAACTGGAAGAGATTCTGTGCTTGGAATCGAGCACAAGGAACTGATGCAGCAGAACCACATTTTCCTCAGATATTACAATACTTAACTGAGATGCTTGACAAAGGCCTATCTTTCTCATCAATCAAAATCCATGCCTCTGCCATTTCGGCTCACTACAATACAGAGCCACCAATCTTTTCTCATCCTTTACTAAAGTAGTATCTTAGAGGAGCCAAAAACCTATGGCCTCCTAGAAGATCACCATTACCTGCATGGGAACTCAATTATGTGTTGGAAAAACTCATCCTGTCTCCATTTGAACCAGCTGCTACCGCTGATATAAAGTTGTTATCATGGAAGACAGCTCTGCTACTAGCAATTACTTCAGCAAGAAGAGTTTCAGAGCAACATGCCCTCATGGCTGTAGAGCCTTTTGTCATATTTTACCCAGACAGGGTGTTTCTGAGGACAAATCCTACTTTTATGCCTAAGGTGGTTTCCAGTACGGCTCTTAACCAAACAATTCATTTGCCAACTTTTTATCCAAATCCGCAGAACAAAGGGGAGAGAATTCAGCATTCCTTGGACGTACACAGACAGCTAAGATTCTACTTGAGCAGGACAAAAGCTCTAAGAAAAACTGAGCAATTACTAATGTCATGTGCTGCAGAATCAGAAGGAAAGGCTATCTCAAAGCAGACAATTTCAAAGTGGATAAGCCACTACATCTGTTTCTGCTGCTTACACCATGGTAAACCTGTGCCCAAGGGCATTAGGTCTCATTCCACCAGAGCTGCAGCTACTTCAGCAGCCTTTCTCAGAGGAGTACCAACCAAATCTATTCTAGAGGCTGCTACTTGGAGTTCTGATCACACCTTTACAAAGCATTACCATTTGCCTCTCTACTCTAAGTCCCCGGCAGACTTTGCCACTGCAGTGCTGCAGGGCCTTATAACCGCACCTAATGCTGTATAGCTGCAGCCTCCCATCCATAGCTTTGGAATTCTACCCAAATGTAATGATTGCAACAGTGAAACACGAAGAACATATTACAGTTGTGTGCACTTACCATAAATGTAGATGTTTGGGCGTATTCACTGTTGCAGGCCAGGTTACCCTCCCACCATCCCCCTGTCATTCTACAGTTTATCTTTCCTTCTCTATCTTCTACAACCTATGTGGTGTATTTGCTTGTAGGTGAAGGTAAAGTTTATATTGATGCATGTATATATATATATATATATATATATATATATATATATATATATATAATATTGCTACCTTTTTGGGGGCACCTGACATCGGGGGCAAGAAAAACTAAAGAAAATGGCGTCGGCTACATGTTTTATACCCCTGACGACCTGATGTCATGGAAGAGGAGACCGCGACCGACGCAGGACCCAAAACTTTGGAATTCAGGCCGACTGAGGGCAACCTGCCAGCAGATTACCCAAATGTAATGACTGCAACAGTGAATACACTCGAACATCTACATTTATGGTAAATGTACACAACTGTACTTTAGCACTCTCCTGTAATTGCCCCAGCAGTCCAGGGCTACCAGCCCGTCTGTTGCTCAGCATTTCAGCTTCGTAGTGAGGTTAATACTAAAAGGTTAGAAGGAACCATCCTACCTCTTTTTAGGGGTTCCACTATTCAAATTATGGAGGATGTTAATGACAGATAAACTACAGGTAACAGTACTAAAAGTTATGGTAAGGCTTTTTGTCACAACTTACACTGTGGACAGTGATGCAATTGGTAACATACTATGTAAGAAATGGAAAAGATTTTCTTGTTATCAGAAAGATTTTGAGACGTTTGGTGATGGACCATGTATAGTATATAGGACAGGGAATTATGTGAAAAAACTGTTGGAAGGCAGTGAAAAACTGGCTTCAGAGTCAGCCAGGAGGTGAGGAACCTACAAGTGTGGACTCTGTAACCAATGCAAATTTATTTTTGAGGGTAACACACTAGTGGTAGGGACCCACAAGTTGGTTATTTCATTCCAATGCACTTGTAATTCAATGGGTTTAGTATATGTGGCAAAGTGTGTTCAATGTTTGTGTTTTTATGTGGGGAAGAAACAAACGGAAATGTAAAGTGCGTATTTACGAGCACTCTTTATACAAGCATGTGGAAACACCCTGATCTTTCCTTTTTATTTTTTGGATTGGATTTTGTACCCAGAATATGAGGTGAGGGCCATGGGAAGATCTTAATTGAATATAGAGAAATGATTTGGCAACTAAGGTTGAATGCTTGTGTGCCCCCTGGCCTTAATTAATGTATTTCAATCAGTAGTGTATTGCATTTAAAATCATACAAAGTGTAAACCTGCACCTTATGTTCTAACTACCACCTTCTTTTGTACTTGATAACATAGGGTTAACAAATTTGCTTCTGTTGTTAATTGATTTGGTGGTCAAGTGATTGTTTACTATTTAAATATTGTAGAGTTTGTTGAATTTTTAGATTCTGATGAAATCTTGGTTATAGACTGATGAACGTACTTAATCTTGTTGGCTTATTACTAATACATTTTTAAACTTCTCACTGGTGTCTTCAGTACCTTCAGTTTTTAGAAAAAAAAATCTTAATTCAGACGGCTTTTAAAGTTGTGATGCTTGCTGTAAAATGTGGAAGTGATGATGTTGGCGCCTGTAGTTTGAGGTGCAACCACATATTGTGGCACATAGGCACGCTTGGCTGAGAATCCAGCCCTTATCAGTGGATGTAAAGGGGCATTTTGTAAACACCATATCCTGAGAATGTTTTAGGAAATGAAGAGGGGATGACTGGTCATTCTGAAGAAACTTTCACCCCCCCCCCCCCCCCAATATATGTGGTAGAAATGATCTTACCAAACAGTGGTCCTTTAATACTTATTATAAACTGATGAGGGCAGTGTACTCAAAATGGAGAGGAGATTCTTGGGTTTGAAGAGGCAGCAAGGTGTGTTGGGGGTGCCAAATACCCTCTCAGTTGAGAAGGAAGCCATCAGTACTAGCTATGTTACCCCCCCCCCCCCAACACTTTCTTCTCCTAGCATTCTCTGAGTAAGTCCCGCTGTATGGAATACTGTTTTAGCCGTATCTTATCTTTGTGTAAAGAGAGAGTCATCACCAGTTGCAGATCATTGCAACTTTTCTGTGGGTGGTCCCTGGTCCTTTTAACCAGATCAGTACTACAAATGTTGGTCCATTTTCTTCTTTGTAGAATCTTAGAGAAGCTGTCCAAGTTTTAACAAGGCAAGCAATTTTTATCAAAATTGTGAATTGACTAAAAGTAAAAAGATGAAATTTCCCCCCTGCTGATTCATGTACTCATGATGACCTTTTATAGGAGGGGTACTTTTCTTACATGTGACAGGTCATAGGGAACACACACTTTCTGCACCCAGGGTGTTTGTTAGATGCTTAATCTTTGTTTGTCTACCTTAGGACAAAGGAGATCTGCATTTAATCTTTATCATCACTGCATGAACTGTACACTGTCATTTTTTCCAGTCTTGGCACCAGTGCGCCTACCAGGATTGGGCACTTTTTCATCCTGGGACTTGTGCACCCAACTGTCTTTTTTTATTTCTTAACTTCTGTCCATGTTATATGCTATATAAAATACAGTCTATATATATCAATGTCATCTTGGTGAAATTTAGTAGAGAGAGTCATTTCATTAGGGTACTCACTTTCTAGCAGTACTGCACTCCTTTGCTTGCTGATGTTATCTCCATTTGGACCGCTTCTTTTTGCTTGGCCAGCCTGTGGAAATTTCTTTAAACTTGCGCATATGTAGCCTGACAACAGCAAACAACTAAGATAGTTGAGAAGATGCTAGATACCAAAGTAGATTGTCTTTTCCAACATAGTTTGAGACATGTCTGATTGCAGTCTTCTTGAAGGCCATGGGTACATGTTAGCTCCATTCTAATAGGGTCCCGTGACCAGGTTCCACTTGAGGAAAAACCTATGGGAACAGCACCAGTACCCTCTGAAAAAAGTTATTTGGTAACTCTATGTGGTGGGTTTAGAAGATGTAGGCCAATTCAGGAATATGTGTTGCTGTACCGGACCCTACCAAGGTCCTAACCACATGTGCCATGGACTTTTGCTTGGGAGTGGAGCACACATGGGGCAGTTTAAGGTTAAGAGCAAATAGAGCACCACATAACAAGGAAATCACATAAAGGAATGACAGCGATGATCTATACACAAGTATCCAAAACATTGTTGACACCTCAGCTTGCAAACAAATGGTAAAAGATTGCACTACTTTGATGGGGTACAGCAAGGAGGTATGCTTTTTTTTATACCCACAGTGTAAATTGAGCATAAGGCATGACCTTGAGTCAAGGTTTACACCACCAAGCTAGTTCCATTCAGATTTGAACTTGGTTGTGTAGCAGTTGGGCAGGTCATTCTCTTGCCTAAAGAAATTGTAAATGTAAGTCTTTGTGACCTGATGCAGAGGTGGTAGTCCCAGAAGTTGACCCTTTTGTTTCTCTGGAAAATCAACTAAAGAAATTTTCAGATTCTCGTGCAAGGGAGCCTGAACAGTGAATGCCTTCTTTATCCCAAGGAAAGGGAACCTGTTTGTTCTGTGCAGTGCTCATGTAGATTAGTACTGCAGTATCATTCCTTAGGTTCATAGGTGCCTACTAGGCTAATGGCCCTGGAGCCTTGCCCATAGAAGTGCCCTGGCATTGTGTCGCCAGTTAGTTCCTAGTGCCTCTGTCAAGTAGAGCCACTGGAGTGCTCCCCGGGGTGAACTTTCTGTTTCCCATCCACTCATTAAGATCTCTCTTGAAGAGGGCCAGTGGGGTGCTCTGCTTGACATGTATGATAAGTCTATTCTAGAGCATGAGCAGTCTCTGGGTTATGAACCTGTCCCTCTAGCATGTTCTGTTGATTGTGGTAATGAGGTTGAGGGCTCTGGAGAATGGGGTGCAGAGGGATTGGCATTTCTTTAGATGTACCATTTCTAACAGAGCTGGGTCAGACATGGCTTTGTAACTCAAGCAGAGATCGCCTCTTAGACAATATGAGACAGAGAATAGCTGGAGTTGTTGGAGTCTGTCCATGTAGGACATGTGTTTAAGGCCTAAGATCCTCTTCATGAGGTACTTTTATGGCCTTTCCAGCTATTGCTTGTGTCCAGTGATGTACATGCCAAATGGGGTATTATACCCGATTGGCCCGAGGAAAGAGTCGAGGGAGATGATGACCTCTTTCTTCTTGGATGCAAAACCCTTGGTAATGAGATGTGGCACAAAGACTTTCTGACCACAGTGGCAATGTGGTGGTCGAAGGAGAGGTGGCTGTCAACCTGTGTCCCCAGATCTCTTATAACGCCTTTGGTGTTCAGTGGGCTCCCATCGATGTGGTAATTGGTGGGAACTGGGTTTTCCCAGTAGGGATGACACATTTTTTGGCATTAAGCTTAAAGCCATGGTTTTGGCACCAGTCATTGGTCTCAGACCTTTCTGTAGGATATCTACATCACTTGGGGAGTTAATGGCTCCCAGCTTGCAGTCATCTGCAAACTTGGTCCGCCAGAGTCCCTCTGTGTTGGCCTGAACGTCTGAGAAGTAGATGCCAAACAGGAGTGGACCCATGACTGATCCTTGTGGGATTCCCCTCGTGACTGATCCGCAGTCTGACTTCTTGGAGTCCGCTACTTTCCCACTGTGCGTTTTATCTGTCTGCCAATTTGCAACCCACCTAGTGATATAGGAGTTGAGGCCTAGTTTGGTGAGTTTATCAATAATTCCTGAGTGGGGAATGGTATCAAATGCTTTGGCCAGATCAAGGTAGGCTAGATGAACTGCCTTGCCCTCATCCACAGCACTGGTGACTGACTCAAAGAAGTCAACCAGGTTGACCAGGCATGATCTGCCTTTCACTAAATCAAATTGTGTGGTATCTAGAGTTTGGAGATTCCCTATATCCTTGTTAATTAGGTCCATGATGATGCGTTCCATAGCCTTACATATCAGACTCATCAGGCTAATGGGGCGATAATTCCCAGGGTCTGTAGTTGCTCCCCCTTTATGGAGAGGGATGACTGAAGCAGTGCGCCATTTGGTAGGGACAAAGCCTGAGGTGAGGCTGTGATTGAACAGGGTGCACAGATGTGGTGTCAGTTCACTTTGTAGTTCATATAGAACACATCCAGGGATATTGTTGGGTCCCATGGAAGGTGTATTCTTGGCCTTGGTCAATGCAGCACCTGTGCTGCTGGGTGCCTGACATTCCTCCGGTATTGTGATTGGTCCTTTGGGGGGGGGGGTAAAGTTGGCACCGAGTCTGTCATCCAGTATGTTAGCATTATTTGTTGGCTCAGTATAGGAGATACCATTGTGCAGTAACTCGGAACAAACCTCAATATTGCAGTCAATATTCCTGATGTAACTGTAGAAGGCTTTGTGGTTGCTTTTAGTGTCTGCTGCAATTCTGCCTGGCTTTAGAGGTTTTGATGAGGGATCTCAACTTTTTGTTGAGGTTAATAAGGGAGTTTTTCCAGTCTTGGGACTTCACCCTTTTCTGCAACAGTTTCTTTTTTCTATTGTAGAGTTTATTAATGGTAGGGGACCACCAGATTGGCTTCCTTTTTTTGCAGGAGTGTGTCTTGGTTCTGTTGGGGGGGGGGGTGACATGTGGATTTCCATGGTGATTAGTTTGTGGTTGGCTCTAACCAGGGAGGAATTGACTATTGATGTAGAGCAATGGTCGCCCATGTTAGTAATAAGCAGGTCAAGGATGTTTATTCCTGTAGTGGGGGTAAGAATGAGCTGGTCCTGGACATTGGAATTGATGAATTCCAGGAAGCGTTGGGCCAGTGTATTGGTGCATGAGTAGTTTTCCCAGTTGATGGAGAGGTAGTTGAAGTCACCTAGCATGAGAGTGTTGGGGTGGACCCTAATAGTTTCAGGGTGCTTAAGAACATGCAGTGAGAGTCTTGGGACATGGTTGGGGACCTGTAGCAGGCTACGACCTGAATCGCCATCTTACCCAGTGTTAGTTGTACCTGAAGTATCTCAGATGCATTATGCTGGGCTACTAGTCTGAAGATGTGCATATCCTTTGTGAATATGGAGACACCACCGCCTTTGGAGCTTCAGTCCATGTTCTGGGGCCGAAAGGTGTGGAATCAGTTATAGCATGGTAGCGCAGGGGTGCTTTCTGCTGCTTTAAACCAGGTCTCCGTTACAGCACAAATGTCAATATTCTCCATTTTGAGGAGAACTTCAAGCAAGTGCATCTTGAGATTTAGACTTGTAGCATTGAGCAGCATGACCCTCAGATTGCATTTATTTATAGCTGTTACGGTGGTAATTTGGTCTTTGGAACATCGCCTAAAAAAGGCACTATAGGGGTAGCAAGAGCCTTGGCTAGTATCCAGAATCCCAGAGGTGACAGGTGCAGCCCATCTCTGGCAAAGAATTGAGGTCTGTCAGTCATGCCATCCCAAGCAGACAGATACTGGATCCCCTTAGAATGACACCAGAAACTTGGCCAATTGTTGAAGTCTATCATTTTCTTCTTGTACAGGGTTATCATTCTGGGTGATGGCAGGATGCTGCTCAGGGCTATGGTCATACCTGCCTGGTCCACATAATCCAAGAGCTCCTCCATGTCTCTCTTCATGTAGTCCAGGGAGGTGTGTCTCAGGTCATTTACACCCACATGGACAGTGACAGAGTCGTACTTGTACTTGGAGTGACGCGAGTGCATGTGTTGTGTCTAGTGAGTGGGACATCAGTGTGCCTCACTATCATGTCACCTATGATTAGTGTATTGGGCAAGCTGTTTTGCCTTAGGGGGCTCAGCTTGAGGGACACTCTCTCCGTAGGTGAGTTGTGTCTTTTGGATGTTCGTCGTGTTTCACTGTTGCAGTCATCACACTTGGGTTATCTGCCTGCAGGTAGCCCTCAATCGGCCCGAACACCAGAGACTTAGTATTTCTGCTTTGGTTGCTGTCGCTCCAGGACTGACCTCAGGTCACCAGGGGTGCAAAAACAGGCAGCCGACATCATTACATCAGTCTTTCTTACTGAGGAGCCCGAAGCAGAAGCAGTTCGCTCGAGTGCCAGTCGGCCGCTACCCCAGTTTTCGTTTATGAATTGAATCATCCTGAAGTCTTCTAAAGCTAAGTACCCCGTTTGGGATCCTTTTTTCTTGCTCTAACCGATGTCAGAAAGTTAATTGTCTTGCTTGTGGAAAGCAAATACCACACTGAGATTTTCATTCTTATTGCATCACCTGTTTAGGCCCAGACCATGATGTACCTCGCTGTCGGTTTTGTGCCTTGATGTTCATCGTGTTTCACTGTTGCAGTCATGACTGTAGGGTTCTCCCCTACCGGCAGGCAGCCCTCGGTCGGCCAGAATCCCAAAGTCTGGGTCTGGCATCGGCTGTTCAACCATGCTCCCTGACGTCAGAGCGCCAGGAGTATAAAGCTGACAGCCGACACCATCTTCTCCAGTCTTTCTTGCCGTGCGGTGATAGCAGTTCGCTAGTGCCGGCCGGCTGACTCCTGACGATTTTTTCTGATATACTTCAGTCCGAAGATTTTCTTCTCCACTCAAAGCTAAGTACTCCGTTGGGGAAACTTTTTTCTTGCTCCACTCCGATGTCAGAAAAAGTTAATAATTGTATTTCATGTGGGAAGCAAATACCTCATAAGGATTTTCATTCTTACTGTATTCCTTGCTTAGGCCCTGACCACGACGTAGCTAGTTGTCGGTTTTGTGCTAGATTCAATCAGCGTACAATTAAGCGAAGGTACGATTTTGCTTTTCATTACTTCGGTAGGCGCTTTAACTACAAAATGTCGGATACGGTTCCGGCTACCGGAGTTCACAAACGTCGCAAGGATAAAGACAGGCCTCCGAGGTCCAAATCTGATGATAGCGCTGCGGAGCCAGCTTCAGGTTCGGCCATCGTCAGTGAGGCGCTTTTGCAGCCCCTGTCGTCGGCCATTTCAGAACCGACAGCCGAAACGGACTCTCATGAGGAGCCAACCAGGCCTTTAAATATTTCTGTTGCAGGACCTTCGGACAATGCTCCTTCGGATGGGTCTGGAGCCGCTGTGCAGGTACCGGCTTCCGAAGGGGTTTTCAGGCTTACTCAGCTTCTAATAAAGGCAAAGCCAAAGGCAAAGACTCCTTCTAAATCAAAGACTACAACACAGGCCTCCTCTGAACCGGCTCCCAAGTCACAGAAACAGTTACTCAAGATGGCGGAGGATTTACTTACTATGATTAGGGGTTCACATCCCCCTCCAGATAAAAGGCCAAGGCAGGATGTTTATTATGATTCCTCTGATCAGGCTTCTGTTTCCTCAGTTTCTTCTTCTGATCAGGAATATTCTTTCCCTCCTTATGAGGATTCTGATGCTGAAGAATCCATTCCTTCAGCTTCTCCCCCTGAGGATTTCTCTTTTGGGGAAACTTTGCATGAAATGAGGGAACATTTCCACTGGGAAGGACAGGAGTACTCGGAATCTAAGAAAAGACTGAGGGATTTTCTTCTTCCCCAACATAGACCCCTGGCTATTCCTCCTGTTTTGGATATTGTGGATGATGCCTTTTCGGAGGCTAACTTAACCCCTGACTCTTTTCCTCCTGCTCCTGTTAAGCCTGATAGATATTACAGGGTTCCTGATTCCCATCAGTTTTTAAACAAGAACCCTTCTACTGACCCCGAAACCATTTCTCAGGGTCCTAATGGAGTTAAGGCTGCTTCTGCCAAAAATCCCATTCCTACTGAAAAGGATTCTCGATCCTTAGAAAGATGGGGCAAAAAGGTGTACACTTCTGCTACTTTGTCCATTGGGGCTTTAAACTGTCAGTTTCATATGCTTAAATACCAGCAATTTCTCTTGTCTGTTTTAAAACAAAAGCTTACTTCCATTTCTGCCTGTGCAGATGATAAGGAATTACATGACTTATTGCATGCCACTGAACAAGTTGGGAAGCATGGTTTACATTGTGGATTTGATATCTTGGAGGCTTCTTGTAGGGCTGCGGCCTCTGGCACAGTTATTAGAAGGCATGCATGGCTAAAGGAACAAAATTTGCCTGAACAAGTAAAGGCTAAATTATTGGATGCTCCTGTTCAGCATAATGTTTTGTTTGGATCAAAAGCTGAAGAGGTGATTAAAAAGATGGAGGATAAGGCGAAATCCATGCAAACAGTTAAAGATTTCTTACAAGTACAGCTACCTAGATTTAGCAGGAATTGGCCTTCAAAAAATTGGTCCTTTCCCACTTCAGACAGGCCTCAGAGGGGTAGATATAGACGCTCCAGAGGAAGGCCTCAAACACAAGCTTCTTATAGACCAAGACAGTGGACTGCTTCCACCCCTAGGGGAGGAGAGGATAGGTCACAAACTCAAAGGAAACAAACTCAATGACTCCCTCTGTTGGGCTACAGGAATTTCTTGCCTGGAAGCCCCTCTCGGAGGAAAACTCTTTTTTTTATCAAAATTGGACTCAAATAACCCAAGACAAGTGGGTTTTGGATGTGGTTTTAAGAGGTTACAAATTCCATTTTCATACCTTGCCAAGGCCAAGCGGATGGCCAGACCTTCCAAAACATCAATAGACGGAGGCCTTAAACCAGGTGGAAGCTCTTTTGGCTATGAATGCCATAGAACTGGTTCCACTTTCAGAGCTAGGAAAAGGTTTTTACTCAAGGCTCTTTCTAGTCCCAAGGAAGCAAAACTCATGGAGACCCATTCTGGATCTGTCGGTCTTGAACACCTTTCTAGAGATTCCAAAATTCAAGATGCTTACTCTACAGCAGCTACTTACAATGCTGTCCAAAGATGCATGGATGGTAACTTTGGATTTAAAGGAGGCATATTTACACATTCCCATCAGGCAGGATCGCAGAAAATACCTCGGGTTCAAGGCCGGATCGAGGCACTTTCAATTCTCTGCGCTGCCCTTTGGATTGTGTACTGCGCCCAGGGTCTTCACCAAATGCCTGGCTCCAGTAGTAGCTTACTGCAGACTCAAGGGAATTCAAATTTACCCTTATCTGGACGATTGTCTAATTCAGGCAGACAGCAAGGATGTCTTACTCCAGCATCTAGAATTTGTACAGAACCTCCTCAAGTTCCTGGGCTTCTCTGTAAACATAAAAAAGTCAAATTTGACACCATCACAACAGATAACTTTTCTGGGTGCACTTCTAAACACCACAACCCAGATGGCATTTCTGACATCCGAAAAACAATTACAGCTGGCTTCAACTTTCAGAACCTTGGCAACTTTAACTCAATTATCTGCAAGGAAATTCCTGCAGGCTTTGGGTTATATGGCCTCCTGCATCCTTCTCGTACCATATGCAAGACTACAAATGAGGAAAATACAGTGGTACCTAAAAAGTGTATGGTCTCAGCATTGCCACAGTTTAGACATACTGATGTCCGTCCTTCCTTGCCTTCAAAAGGAATTTCTTTGGTGGTCCAGGGCATGTGCTCTAAACAAAGGGAAACCCTTCCGTCTGCCTCCTGCCACACAGATTCTAACCACGGACGCCTCGGATTATGCTTGGGGAGCCCATTTTCAGGGCAATTGTCTGCAGGGCCTTTGGACAAAGGATCAGAAGCACCTGCATATCAACTTAAAGGAAATGTTAGCCGTTCAGAAAGCTCTATTGGCCTTCAGGAATCTCTTACAACCAGGACAACTACTAATACGGACGGACAGCACCACAGTTATGTGGTACATAAACAAGCAAGGGGGATCTCATTCCTACCCCCTTTGCAGACTAGCCATGGATCTATGGAACACAGCTCTAGCTTGCAATCTGGATCTTCAAGCTCAGTTTCTACCAGGGAAACAAAACTTCCTGGCAGACCGTCTGAGCAGAAACCTTTTGGATCCACACGACTGGATGCTGGACACCAAAATATTCAGGATGATAACCGCAGTCTGGGGATGTCCTCACATAGACCTCTTTGCATCCCATCTCAATCATCAACTACAGAATTTTTGCACCAGGACTTTCCACAGAGAAGCTTGGAAAGTGGATGCCCTGTCATTCAGTTGGAGGAACCTCTCGGGATATGCCTTTCCGCCTCTTCCTCTTCTTCCACGGGTTTTATTGAAGATAAAACAGGACAAGCCCAAGATGATAATCTTGCTGGCTCCAAATTGGCCTCGGCAGTTTTGGTATCCAACTCTAAAAAACCTATGCCTGGAGCCCCCTTGGGTTTTACCTCAGTCTCCGAACCTTCTGTCCCAACTTCAGGGTCAGGTTCTACACTCTCATGTCAGATCTCTCAGCCTGGCGGCCTTGTTAATCCAGGGCCTTTGATTTCTTCTTTCCTACCCAAGCCGGTTATGGATGTCATTTTAGAAGCCAGACGTCCTAGCACTAGAAAATCTTATGCAGGAAAATGGAAAAGATTTTGTTCCTGGATGCAGGCTCAGGATTCTGATCCTCTTCTTCCTAGCATTAGTTTAATTTTACTTTACCTGACAGATCTCTTACAATAAGGGTCTCTCTTTCTCTTCCATTAAGATACATGCCTCTGCTATTTCTGCTCATTGTAATACAGACCCTCCCATCTTTTCCCACCAGCTCATGAGACAGTTTCTCAGAGGAGCTAAGAACTTAAGACCTCCTAGATCTCCTCCCATTCCTGCTTGGGATCTCAACTATATTTTGGAAAAACTAACCTTGCCTCCTTTTGAGCCTGCTGCCTCTTCTGACATCAAGTTTTTATCTTGGAAGACAGCTATCCTGTTAGCACTAACCTCTGCCAGGAGAGTTTCAGAGTTACAAGCTCTTATGGCTGTGGAACCTTATATTATTTTTCATCAAGACGGGGTATCTTTGAGGACTAATCCTACCTTCATGCCTAAGGTGGTTTCCAAAGTGGCTTTAAATCAAACTATCCACTTGCCAACCTTTTTCCCCACTCCTCAAAATAAAGGGGAAAGAATCTTGCATTCCTTGGATGTACACAGACAACTACGTTTTTACCTGAACAGAACCAAGGACATCAGAAAATCAGAACAATTGTTTGTTTCTTATGCTTCAAGTTCCCAAGGTAAAGCCATTTCAAAACAGACCATTTCTAAATGGATTGCTCATGGAATTAGATTTTGTTATTCACACCATGGAAAGCAAATCCCAGGGAGTATACAGACTCATTCCACCAGAGCTGCTGCCACTTCTGCGGCCTTCCTCAGGGGAGTTCCTACCAAAGACGTTTTGGAAGCTGCAACTTGGAGTTCAGTGCATATTTTTTCTAAGCACTACAATCTACCTCTCTACTCTAAGTCTAGGGCAGGCTTTGCCTCTGCAGTCTTGCAGGGCCTTTTAGCCGTCCCTTCTTCTTTATGACCACCTCCCTTTCTTTCAGCTTTGGGATTCTACCCTACAGTCATGACTGCAACAGTGAAACACGATGAACATAGTACAGTTGTGTACACCTACCATAAATGTAGATGTTCGAGTGTCTTCACTGTTGCAGTCTTTTCCTCCCTCCTGTCCCTCTTATTTTTACTTTTGTGTATTTCCTTTTTTCACCATTCTTCTGAGGTGTATTTGCAAAGGTTATGGGACCTTTTTCATTTTGGGACTCCTGACATCTGGGGTAAGAAAAACTGGAGAAGAGGGCGTCGGCTGTCAGCTTTATACTCCTGGCGCTCTGACGTCAGGGAGCATGGTTGAACAGCCGACGCCAGACCCAGACTTTGGGATTCTGGCCGACCGAGGGCTGCCTGCCGGCAGGGGAGAACCCTACAGTCATGACTGCAACAGTGAAGACACTCGAACATCTACATTTATGGTAGCTGTACACAACTGTACTTTCATCACCCAAACCATTCGTCGGGCCCTTTTTGTCACTAAATACTTTTGTTCTCGATCTCTGTATTCCAAAATGGCTTCGGTAAGACATCTAACTACCGATATTCTGAAAAAACATAAGGATAAATAGAGAGACAGACCACATAGGTCCAAAGCTGCCGATGACGCTTCCATTAAGCTAGTCGCCAGTTCGTCATTAGTGAGGTGCTTTCGCAGCCCCTGATGCCCTCTTCAGTGGGTTTGCAGGCCTCTACCGAGACCCGTTTGGAGTCCAGTATGCCGCGAGACTCTTCTTCGACTATGGAACCTGCAGATGTCTCTAACTTGGATGGGTCCGGAGCCACTGAGCAGGCACCGGCTTCTGAGGAAGTTCTTCGCACTACTGATATTCGACACAAACCGATGACTTCAGTTCTGTCTAAAACTACCGAGTTTCTAAGGCCAAAAGTAAGTGCTACGCCTAGAAAACTGACGACCAAAGCACATGCACCTGCTCCCTTGCCACAACATCAAATGCTTAGATTGGCAGAAGACCTTATTATGCTGATTAGGGGAAGTCGGCCTTTCCCTGCTAAGAGAAAAAGAGATCAGACCCCAGCAGCTTTAACAGACCAAGAGTCCGACTCTTAGGGTTCTGATTATGAAGACATGCCCGTATCTGCTTATGAGGATTCAGATGCAGAGGAATCCATCCTCCCTGCCTCTCCTCCAGAGGATTTTTCTTTTGGTGAAACTTTACATACTTTGAGAGCATTTCCATTGGGAATGCCAAGACTATCCTCAGTCCAAAAAGAGACTCGGAGAATTTCTAAATTTGCCCCAACATAGGCCTTTAGCAATACCCCCCAGTCCTGGAAATTGTTGGTCTTTATAGAATCCAGTCTTACTCCTGATAGTTTACCCCCTGCTCCTTGGAAACCAGACAGGTACTACAGAGTATCTGATTCTCACAAATTCCTTTTCAAAAATCCTACTGCTGACCCAGAGGTCATTTCCCAGGGGCCTAAAGGTATCAAAGCAACTACAGCCAAGAATCCCACCCCTTCAGACAGGGATTCCAGAGCTTTGGACAGATGGGGTAAGAAAGTATATACCTCTGCAACTCTCACCATTTGGGCCTTTGCGTTGTCAATTTCACATGCTGAAGTACCAACAACATATTATGGAACTTGTTAAGCAAAAAAAATAGCTACGTTTACAGACTGTGCAGAAAGTAAAGAATTGCAAGAGCTTATGCGTTCTGCAAGCCAAGTCAGCATGCATACATTGCAGTGTGGCTTTGACACCGTAGAAGCATCTTGCAGGCAGCAGTCACTGGTTCTGTACTGAGAAGGCATGCTTGGCTTAAGGAGCAGACCTTGCCAGAGCATGTCAAATCAAAGTTTTTAGACGCTCCTTTGAACAAGGACAATCTGTTTGCCACCAAAGCAGAAGAGGTTCTTAAAAAGATGGAAGAAAGAGCTAAATCTATGCAGACAGTCAAAGAATTCTTGCAAGTACAGCCTCCTAGATTCAGTAGGCATTGCCCCTCGAAACATTGGTCTTTTCCAGCCCCCTCAAGGCCATCTCAAACTAAACCCAGTGGAAACAGACCCCCCCCCCCCCAGACTACAGTCTCAGGGTATGCAGAGATCTAAGCAATGGAGTGCCTCCACCTCTAAAGCAGGGAGTGCTAAGCCACCCCCTTACGGAAAGAATTCCCAATGACTTCTCAACTTCACTCCCCACCTCTGCCCAACTGCTTGTGCCCCTAAGAGGAAATGTTGCCCTTCATGCAAAAAACTGGATTTCCATCACCAAAGACAGATGGCTCCTCAACATTGTGTCCCAGGGGTACAAATGTTACTTCCATTTACTGCCAACCACAAAAGGGTTCCCAGACCTTCCTCCAAACCAGTGGGCAGAGGCACAACACCAAGTTTAACTCACTACAACCCCAAAAGGGTTCCCAGACCTTCCTCCAAACCAGTGGGCAAGAGGCACAACAACAAGTTCAATCCCTGCTCTCTATAAGGGCAGGTCAACCTGTTCCTGCAGAACAAATAGGTCAAGTATTCTTTCCCAGACTTTTCCTGGTACCCAGAAAAGAGGGTACTTGGCGCCCAGTCCTAGATCTTTCAATTCTCAACACCTTCCTGGTGGTACCAAAATTCAAAATGCTCACCCTGCAGCATCTTCTACCTATGCTAGCCAAAGATAACTGGTTATTCACCCTAGACGTAAAAGAAGCCTATCTGCACATCCCTATAAGGGAGTCATGCAGGAAATATTTACGCTTCAGGGCAGGATCTATGCATTATCAGTTCTTTGCACTTCCATTTGGCTTATCCACTGTTCCCAGAGTATTCACAGCCATTGCTTACTGCAGACAGAGAAATATTCAAATTTACCCGTACTTGGATGACTGCCTGATTCAGGCAGAAAGTCAGGAAATGCTTTTGCAGCACCTGACATTTGTCAAAAACCTTTTAACCTCCCTGGGGTACACCATTAGCAAAAAGAAATCAAAACTAGTCCCCAGTCAAAAGATTGTATTCCTGGGAGCAAGCTTGGACACAGCATCCCAGATGGCATTCCTCACTCCAGAAAAACAAGCCTATCTGACAGACTATTTTACTCAAATGGTCACCAGAACCCATCTATCCACAAGGAAAATCCTGCAGGCCCTAGGATTCATGGCCTCATGCATCCTACTAATTCCATATGCCAGACTGCATATGAGGAAACTTCAGTGGTACTTAAAAAGTCTTTGGTGCCAACATTTGCAGGACCTGGAAACTGTCATTCGTACCCTGACTAAGGACAGAGTTTCTTTGGTGGGCAGCAGCATGCAACTACAGCAAGAGACTGCCCTTTACTCAACCTCATGCTGCCCAGACCCTAACCACAGACTCATCAGACTATGCCTGGGGGGCACACATGGACAGCAATTGCATTTAGGGCCACTGGAGCCCAAGTCAAATCCATCTGCGCATCAACCAGAAAGAGATGCTAGCTGTGCAGCGCACACTGACAGCTTTCAGATCCCTACTCTCACCAGGACACCTGCTAATACAAACAGACAACACCACAGTTATGTGGTACATCAACAAGCAGGGGGGAACCCACTCTGCAGGCTAGCCATGGCCCTGTGGAACATGGCCTTGGACATGCAGGTCCATCTGCAAGCTCAATTCCTGACAGGCAAACAAAACTCACTGGCAGACGACTTAAGCAGAAAATCTCCTAGACCCACGAGTGGCAATCAGAGCCCAGCACCTTCAACCTTCTGATTCAGAAATGGGGGACCCCAGAGGTGGACCTCTTTGGCTACCCCTGCAATCACCAGCTCAGCAAATTCTGAACCAGGACACCTCACAGCAGGGCCTGGAAAGTGGATGCCCTATCCTTTCATTGGGTAAATCTCTCGATCTATTCCTTTCCCCCTCTGGCCCTTCTCTCAAGAGTATTGCTCAAGATAAGACAGGGCAGACCAAGGACAATTCTGATTGCCCCGGACTGGCCACACCAGCACTGGTACCCACTCCTGCGCAGCCTGTCACCAGTGCCACCCTGGCACCTACATCAGAACCCAACCCTGCTGTCTCAGCCGGGTGGGACAGATCTTGCATCCGCAACTTCAAACCCTTTAATCTTGCAGCCTGGCTTATTCCTTGAATTCTCCCCCAGTAACCAGCCTAAGCAAGCAGGTGCTGGGTGTCATTCTTGAAGCCAGAAGACCCAGTACAAGGAAGTCCTATGCTGATAAGTGGAATAGGTACTGCTTCTGGATTTAATCTAAAGGAGAGGACACAACTCTGCCTCTCCCTGCCTCTAATCCTGGATTACTTAACAGATCTTCTCCACAGGTGCCTATCCTTCTCCACTAAGATCCATGCCTCTGCCATTTCGACTCATTACAGCACTGAGCCACCTCTCTTCTCTCACCCTCTTATCAAACAGTTCCTGAGAGGGGCAAACAACTTAAGGCCGCCAAGAGAGCACCCACCCCTGCTTGGGACCTTAACATTGTACTGGAAAAGCTCACAACTCCCCGCTTTGAGCCTGCAGTGTCAGCAGAATTAAAATTCCTCTCTTGGAAAACAGCGTTGCTTTTGGCCATTACCTCAGCTGGAAGTGTGTGAGCTACAAGCACTTATGGCTGCAGAACCCTTCATTATTTGCCATGCTTTCAGGGTTTCCCACAGGACTAACCCTTCCTTTATGCCTATAGTGGTGTCCAGTGTGGCTCTCAACCAATCTATCCATTTGCCAACTTTCTTCCCTAATCCTCAAAATAAAGGGAAAAGTATCCTGCACTCCTTGGACGTGCACAGACAGCTCAGATTCTACCTTGATAGGACTAAGCCTTTCAGGAAATCTGAAAAGTTATTAGTCAGCTTTGCACCAGGGGTAGAGGGCAAAGCCATTTCAGAACAAACCATTTCCAAATGGATAGAAACTGCATCCATTACTGCTACAAGCACCATGGGAAACAAACGCCTCAGGGGGTCAGAACACATTCCACTAAGGTAACTTCTACCTCTACAGCATTCCTCAGGGGAGTCCCTACCAGGGACATCCTGGAAGCTGCTACCTGGAGTTCTGTACACACCTTCACCAAGCATTACCACCTGCCTATCTTTTTCAAATCCAGGGCGGGTTTTGCAACAGCAGTCCTGCAAGGCATACTAGCCAGCCCCAACTCTTCTTGACTGCCTCCACCCTTCTTCAACTTTGGGAATCTACCCAAGTGTGATGACTGCAACAGTGAAACAAGAAGAACATAGTACAGTCATGTACACTTACCGTAAATGTGGATGTTCGAGTGTATTCACCGTTGCAGTCTTGGTTTCCCTCCCTCCAGCCCCTTTGTCTCTCTCACCTCTCTATATCTATTACTCACCCCTTTCAGGGGTATTGGTATTTACTTTTTACTGGTGGTGTTTTTCCCCACCATAACCTAGCTCCCTATTTGGGGGGCTCCTGACATTTGGGGCAAGAAAAACTGATGTAATGGCGTGGGTTTCCTGTTTTTATACCCCTGACGTCAGTCCTGGAGTGACGGCAACCGACGCAGAAATACTAAGTTTCTGGTGTTCGGGACGACTGAGGACTACCTGCAGGCAGATAACCCAAGTGTGATGACTGCAACAGTGACTACACTCTTAACATCTACATTTATGGTAAGTGTACACAACTGTACTTTTGTGCTGTGCTATGGTGGTCGAGTGCATTTCTGCCTTGAGGGTCTCTGCAATTTGGGTAGATTTCTATTGAGACCCTCTGCGAAGATGGGTGTGTGGCTTGTGTTTTTATGTGAGAGCTGTGATGGTGGGTTTTCTTGAGGGCTATTTGTTGCATGTGGTGTAGTGCAGGTGTTGACCACCTCCTCTTGACCAGCTATTCCGGTCTTGGCTTGAGAGTGCATGGCTTCCAATTTGGATATATAAGTGCATCTCTCACAAGTCTGAGTGTTGGGAGGTAATAGGAGAGGGTTGTCTGTGTGGGTTCACTTTATAATCCCGAAATCCTGAAATATCGAATTTCAAGATCATAAAGCCGAAACGTTACAATCCTGAAACCCCAGAAGCGCGAATTTTAAAATCTCGAACAGTACACTAACCATACACCACATACACACACCTTCCCCGAACACGCAAACACTCAAACCTACACTACATACAAGCAGGAGGGCAAGCCCCCCCCCCCCTGCACCCCCCATATGGGTGGCTGTGCCCCCCAAGCCCCCTACTTAAATATACTAACTCCAAGGTCACACTACACAGACAAACACACAAAAACACCACGATACAAGCCACATTCCCCTCGCGCACACACATCACAATAACCAAACACACTGACACACACTAAAGCCCTTAACCAAAACTGTTAAACATAAATACTTACCTGAACTTCCAGCTATCCCTTCACACAGAGCAACACCAGAAGTGCTACTTCAAAATCTCCGTACTTCGGGATTTTGAAATTCGCGATTCTGGGGTTTCGAAGTTTTGAGCTTTTGGCTTTATAATCTCGGGATTCTGAAATTTGGTATTTCAGAATTTCGGGATTATGAAGTGTTCCCGTCTGTGTACATGAAACAGTTGCTACACTGCCTCAGAATGCCAAAGTTCACCAGGTTAATAGGAGAAAGCACAGGGAACTGACCTTAAGACATACCAGGAGGGATTGTCATTATTGCTAAGTACTGGAGCTGTTTCCTTATATATTCCTTTTACAGGAAAAATGTCACTCAAGGTATCTGTTTGTACAGAGCACTGCCAAACACTTGAGGGGAACTAATAAGTAGACCCTGAAAATTTAAGGGTGAAGTATTTAGGCAGATACTCTGAAGTTAGAAAAGAATCAAGCAGTACTTCCTGAAAAATAAAGAATTAGCTTGTCAGAAATGATGGAGAGGAGAGTTGCATGAATGGCTACTTCTAATGCTGGTTCTCAGCACAGCTTCATTCTGTTGGGATACAGTACTCCTTTTCTTCTTCTCTCACCAGAAAGAAAATATTAGCAATAATCCAAGAAGAGAAGTAGCCCACGGCCTGTTTGGTGATCCACAGTCTTGTCCCAGATGATGCAAGGGTTTGCAGGCTTGTAGCCGTTTTCTGGTATATGCCTCAAGTAGTAACCAGACCAATCTTGGGAATTCAGCCACAAGCAGACATCCAGCTTGACTTCCTCTCTTTATAGACATCCCTGGAGCAGAGCATCCCACACCATCTTCTAGGTCATACGAGTAAAGATTTCTCCCAAATTCAGAACCATTTCCTGAATCAGGAACAGCTTGCCTACATTTGTATACCATTTCCTCTCTGCCCAAGTGAAGGTTTTCAATGTTTTTGTTAGACTAGATTTTGGTAAATATAGGGAAATCCAAGGCTAGTAAACCAGTAAGTGGTACATTTGTAGGTATTTTGACAACCTGATCTGAGGAGTGGTGCCTTAGGCAGTTGTCTGGATTTATGGGGTAGATTTGTATCCTGAGTCCTTCAATTGATAAATGTTGGAATCATGCATTTGGTGATCTCTCTTGGCACAGCATGAAGTCTAAAATAACAGTGAGTTGATGGTCCCTTGTGGTAGCAGTGTTCAGATAGTCATACCTTATATCCAAAGTAACTGTAGTGCATACTGCAAAAGCAGAGTAAAGAAGGTCTGCAAGGCAAAGATGTAGAACTTTGCCACTTGTAGGAGTTTTAGTCTAAGGAAAATTCACTAATTATCATCAGAGTCATTTTGTCGGGGGTGTGGGGCAGTAAGAACAGTTTGGAGCAGTGTCCATGTCATTGTTATCTTTGGTAACCTTTTCTGTTGTACCAGAAAATAGAAGTTGTGCCAGACTCTGGAATAGACTCCTCATACATGTCAAGCAGAGTGCCTCTTTGGCCCTCTTCAAAAGGAACCTTGACAATTGGATGGGAGAAAGGAAATTCGCTCCGGGGATCACATCAGTCGCACTGCTAGACAGGGGTCCAGGAAGTAAATAGTGTGGGAAAAAATAGCCAGGGAATTGTTTTGGCTAGGCTTATGTAGGCCCTAGGGCCGATGGTCTAGTACCAACTTATGAACCTATAATTCTGCTGCTTGGTGGGAGGGAAGTCATTGAATTCTGTTCTCCTAACTGGAAACAGTTAATCCTTTCTACTTGTGTGATGTTGGCTGAAACACTTTTTCCTTCATATAGAAAAGCCCACTTCCCAGGGTAGAGGAGGGGTAGGGAGGGAAAGTGGTGGAGTGAGGGTTAAATTGTTTTGCCAGCACTATTTATTCCCTTCCTGGGTGAGTAGGTAAGCTCTGCTTGTCCTAACCCTACTTTCCAGTCTACCCTGGCCTCTGCCTCATTACAGTATGGCTTCTGGTGGAAGGCTTGATTTTTTTCTCAAACACTGTTATAGGCTGGCAAGTGAGTACAAGTTATATATGTTCCTCATGCATGGTGCATCATTTGCTTTTCACTGGTGCCTTGCCTATCTTCTTGGATATCTATCCAAAACATGCAGGCTCAGCGTACTCCCAGTGATTACAAATGCAGTTTTTCCATTGTCCTTTACAATTTTCTAACTAGACATTCCATATAGATTTCTTTTTTATTGCAAAATAAAACAAAAAAGGATAACCACAAGATGTGGTGTCCTGTCTCATCTTTATTCTTACCAGGATGGGTTCGGATCCGACTCAGCCTTTATATACAAGCTCGAGGTCTTCCACTAGCTCGTGGCTAAACCCTGTCCCAGCATGCACCAGGAAAGCTCCACAGATCTCGTTAAACAAGAATTGGGTGCTCCTACTAGTTCTGGCTAAGTATAACATTTCTGTTATTCTCTAGTGCATAAAAAATTACTTAATTTCATTAATTGTTTAAAATTAATAGTTGTTTGTGTTGCTTAGTGTACGTCCACCTTTTGTGTTTTTTTTCTGCTGTTGGCAATCATCTTTTGATTAGGCCTTGTTCTCCCTATCCTGGACCTTTTATTTAGCCCATTTAAGTTAGAGGGCTCTTTCTCTGGTTGTTTCCCTTCTGCTTGTTTTTTTCTATTCAAATAGTTCGTTTGAATTAGAGAACTGCTATCCGCTTAGCCCGCTTAAGTTAGAGATCTTTATATATATATATATATATATATATATATATATATATATATATATATATATATATATATACACACACACACACACACACACACACACACACACACACACACACATATAAAGATATATATAACTTTTCTAACTAGCTCTATTCTCTGTTACAATGTCTTCTAAGGAGTTAAAACAGTCAGGTTTCAAAAAATGTGGGCAAAAAATTTCATTGACTGATAGAGACACAATTTGTGTCTATTGTGTACAAGCTGTCCATTTCCAGGAGTCTTGCTCTATTGTCTAGGAGCTGTCCATCTCCAGGAGTCTTGCTCTGTCATTCCTTTAGCTATAGAGCACTCCTGGAGAGGAAAAACTAATATCGAAAGGACAGTTAAAAACTCCCTTCTCAGAGGTAATACAAGAAGGTCCAGGTTTACACAAGTCTGGCACATCTCCTACTGCAAAATCTGATAAGTCTGAGAAGTGATCTTCCTGTTCCAGTGGTCCTTTGGAGCCATCAAAAAAGATGGCAAAAACCTCGACACTGGATCCGACAGATATACAGTCCAGGAGCAATCTTTTTTGATGCCAATGGAATTTGAGATTCAGAGCTGGCCCCCAGTCTTTGAGCTGTTCTCTCTGACCCTAAGGTCACCCACTTTACAGCCTGCCAAGTCTCCAGCCCCTTCAACTTGGTCTTCCAGGAGCTTATCCGACAATGACATGGATCAAGTGATAGAGAGACTATTAAGGACACCAGCGCTGGCCAAGTTATTATTGGATCCAACCACATCCTCCTGTTCTGCACCTATTCCTCCTCCAGTCCGATCTCTGATTTCAGAGGCGGAATGTCCAGAGCTGATAATAGTGGAACCTTCAGATCTGAGACCTGTTTCAGGATCTGTGGATTCAACCATTGCACTGACGTCCTCTGCTCCATCAGAATTTGAGGAGTTTAGGAGCCAACGCTCTCCAGTTGGGTCCAGGGAGGCGAGTAAGATCCGACTTTGTCTCTTGGGGCATCGGTTCAGGTGGGATCGGCTACTACATTGGCCTCAGGCCTGTCGTCCTTGGTTCCAGGAGTTCCCTCGATCTCTTCAGATCTAGGGACTTCGTCGCATAAGAAATTGGGAACTTTTGAGGGTGATGGGGAGTGTACGGTCCCCACAGGCAGATGTTCTTCGTGTTTCACTATTGCAGTCATTACATTTGGGTTATCTGCTTGCAGTAGCCCTCGGACAAAGTCTTGGGTCCTGCGTCGGATGCTGTCCCTTCTTCCTTGACGTCAGGTCGTCAGGGGTATGAAACATGCAGCCAACACCATTACATCAGTCTTTCTTGCCATGCGGTGCCCGAAGCAGAAGCAGTTCGCAAGTGCCGGTTGGCCGACTTGTAAAATTTTTGTTTCCGAGTTTCAAAAACGAAGTCTTCAACTAAAGCCAAGTAACCCATTGGGGAAACTTTTTCTTGCTCCTTACCGATGTCAGTAAAAGTTAATCATTGCTTTACTTGTGGAAAGCAAATACCTCACAAAGATTTTCATTCATACTGTATTCTTTGCCTGGGCCCTGACCACGATGTACCTTGCTGTCGGTTTTGTGCTCTATTTAATCAGCGCACTATCCGTCGTCTGTATATTTTTGCCTCTAAATATTTTGGTTCTCGGTTTAATTATCCAGAAATGTCATCGGTTAGCCATGCGACTACTGGGATTCTGAAAAAAAGCAAAGATAAAGACAGAGACAAGCTGCCTAGGTCCAAAGCTGCCGACGACACTTCTAAGCCAGTCGCCAGTTCGCAGGTACTCAGTGAGGTGCTTTTGTAGCCCCTGATACCTGCTACTTTTGATTCGCAGGCCTCTACTGAGACCCATTCGGAGTCCGGTATGCCACAAGATGCTTCAACTGTGGAACCTGCGGATGTCTTTACCTTGGATGGGTCTTGAGCCGCTGTGCAGGCACCGGCTTCTGAGGATGTATTCAGGCCTATGGACTTGCATATTAAACCGATGCCTCCTTTTTCATTTAGGCCTAAATATCGAACTATGCCTAAGAAACCGACGTCCAGGCCGCATGTTCAGGCCTCTATTCCTAAAAAACAAATGATAAGAATGGCTGAAGATCTTATAACTTTAATCATGGGAAGACATTCTCCACCTTCTAAGAGACCTAGGACTGAAGTTGTTTATGAATCTTCTGACCAGGATTCTGATTTTTCTGATTCTTCTGATGATCTGGATTTGCCCTTATGTACTTATGAGGATTCTGATGCACTCTATTCCCTCTGCTTCCCCTCCAGAGGATTTTTCTTTTGGTGAAACCTTACATACTCTAAGGGAGCATTTCCACTGGGAAAGCCAGAATTTTGCTGATTCAAAAAAGAGGCTTAGAGATTTCTTACTCCTGCCTCAGCATAGGCCTTTAGCTATACCTCCTGTACTAGACATTGTTGATTATGCCTTTTTGGAATCTAGTTTGGCCCCTGATTCTTTGCCTCCTGCTCCCAGATAATCTGACAGATATTACAGGGTTCCTGATTAACACAAGTTTCTTTTTAAAAATCCTATTGCGGATCCAGAGACTATTGCACAGGGACCCAATGGCATTAAGGCTTCTACTACTAAAAATCCTACCACTTCTGATAGAGACCAGGATGCTGGATAGATGGGGTAAGAAGGTTTACATTTCTTCAACCTTGGCCATTAGAGCTTTAAACTGCCAGTTTCATATGAAGTATCAACAACATGTTATTGGGTTGCTTAAACAGAAAATAATGATGATTCCTGACTGTGCTGAAAATAAAGAATTACAGGATTTAATGCATTCTGCTGAACAGGTTGGTAAACATACTTTTCAATGTGGATTTGATTCATTAGAGGCCTCTTGCAGGGCTGCTGCTACTGGGTCTGTGCTCAGAAGGCATGCTTGGCTTAAGGATCAACCTTTGCCTGATCATGTTAAAGCTAAACTGTTGGATGCTCCCTTAAATCAGGACCGCCTGTTTGGCAACAAAGCTGAGGAAGTTCTTAAAAAGATGGAAGATAAAGCTAAATCTATGCAAACTGTTAAAGATTTCTTGTAAGTTCAGCTTCCTAGATTTAGTAGGCATTGGCCCTCTAGGAATTGGTCCTTTCCAGCCTCTTCCAGATATTCTCAAGCCAAACCCAGACAGAAGAAACCCCAGATTTTCAGTCCCTGGGGACACACAAGACTAAGCAGTGGGGGCTTTCCACACCCAAGTCTGGGAGTAGTAAAACTACTCCTATGGAAAACTGTCTCAATGACTTGCTTTTAAAACTTCCAAGCACTTCCCAACTAAATGCTCCCTTAGGCGGAAAGATTGGTCTGCAGGCCAAAAACTGGGAACTCATTACCCAGGACAAATGGGTTTTAAATATAGTGTCTCAAGGATACAGATTTCACTTCCACAAGTTACCAACACCAAGCTGGTGGCCAGATCTACCACCAAATCGGTGGGCAGAGGCCCAATATTAAGTTCTCTCTCTCTTAAGCATCGGGGCTATTCAGCTGGTACCAGAAGTGGAAAAGGGACAAGATTTCTATTCAAGACTTTTCCTGGTACTCAGAAAAGGCAATACATGGCGTCCTATCCTGGACCTTTCTACTCTAAACACCTTTCTGGTGATTCCAAAATTCAAAATGATGACTCTTCACCAGCTGCTTCCTATGCTAGGCAAAGATGCATGGTTGGCAACGCTAGACTTAAAAGAAGCATACCTGCACATCCCTATCAGGGAGTCATGCAGAAAATACCTATGCTTCAAAGCAGGCTACATGCACTATCAGTTCTCTGCACTGCCCTTTGGCTAATCTACTGCGCTCAGGGTATTCACAAAGTGCCTAGCTCCAGTCATTGCATTTTGCAGGCAAAGAAATTTTCAAATATACCCGTACCTGGACGATTGTCTAATTCAGGCAGAAAGGCAGGACATACTTTTTAATCATCTGGCCTTTGTTCAAAGGGTGCTGACTTGTCTGGGGTACACCATAAAAGAAAAGAAATCACACCTGGTACCCTGTCAACAAATTATATTCCTGGGAGCAAGCTTGAATACAACTTCCCAGATGGCTTTCCTCACGCCAGAGAAACTGATTCATTTGACAACCTACTTCAAACAAGTGGCCACAAAATCCCAGCTATCTGGCTAATTTCATATGCAAGGCTGCATATGAGGAAACTACAGTGGTATCTCAAAAGCCTATGGTGTCAACATTCACAGGATCTAGAAGCAGTGACTCCTATCATGCCTTGCCTACTCCTAGACTTCCTTTGGTGGACAGGGGGCTGCCATTCACACTACCCCTGCCGCCCAAACCTTAACAGACGCATCAGTCTATGAAGGCGGGGGCTCATCTGGCAGGGAAGTGCATTTAGGGCAAATGGAACCCAAGTCAAATGCACCTGCACATAAATCAAAAGGAAATGTTAGCTGTACAGAATGCTCTGACAGCCTTCAAGGACCACATTCTTCCAGGACAACTAATGGTAAAGATGGACAACACCACTGTCTTGTACATAAACAAGCAGAGGGGTACACATTCTTACCCCCTCTGCTGACTAGCCATGGCATTGTGGAACACAGCCTTGAGCTACCAAGTGAATCTACAAGCTCAATTCCTGCCAGTTAAAATAAATACACTGGCAGACGGACTAAGCAGAAACTTCATGGATCCACATGAGTGGAAGCTGGAACCAAGGATTTTCAACATGTTGACAAGCAAGTGGGGGGAGCACAGATATAGACCTGATTGCCTCCCCCAAAAACATCAGTTGGAGAACTTTTGCACAAGGAATCCCCACAAGCTAGCTTGGAAAGTGGATGCTCTATCCTTCAGCTGGAAAAACTTATCAGTTTATGTCTTTCCTCCTCTGCCTCTGCTCTCCAGGGTACTACTAAAGATCAACCAGAACAAGCAAAGGACGGTTTTAATTGCACCAGACTGGCCACGCCAGCACTGGTACCCCCTCTTGCGCAGTGTGTTACGCTTGGCCCCATGGCACCTGCCTCAGACTCCTTCCCTGTTGTCTCAGCAGGAGAACCAGATTCTGCACCCTCAGCTGCAAACCCTGAACCTAGCAGCCTGGCTAATTACCTAATCTCTCCTTTACCATCCCTCAGTAAATCAGTGATGGATATCATTTTAGAGGCAAGGAGGCCTAGTACTAGAAAATCTTATGCTGCAAAATAGAAAAGATTTTGTGCCTGGGTTCAATCTCAAGGGATGAGCGCAGCAGTGCCCAATTTACCTCAGATTCTACAATACTTGACTGCGATGCTTCATAAGGGCTTGTCCTTTTCCTCCATCAAAATTCATGCCTCAGTCATTTCAGCTCATTACAGCACCGAGCCTCCCCTCTTCTGTCACCCACTGCTCAAGCAGTTCCTCAGAGGGGCCAAAAATTTAAGGCCACCCAGGAGAGCTCCAACTCCAGCCTGGGACCTTAACTTTGTCTTGGAGAAACTAACTCTTCATCCTTTCGAGCCAGCTGCTACTGCAGATTTTAAATTCCTTTCCTGGAAAACAGCTTTCCTTTTAGCAATCACTTCTGCAAGAAGGGTATCTGAATTACCGGTCCTTATGTCAGTGGAGCCTTTCATCATCTTTCATGCGGACAGGGTGTCCCTCAGAACCAGTCCCTCTTTTATGCCCAAGGTGGTATCCAGTGTGGCTCTTAATCAGTCCATTCATTTGCCTACCTTCTTTCCTAACCCACACAACAAAGGGGAACGGATACTGCACTCCTTAGAAGTGCACAGACAACTTAGATTTTACTTGGACAGGACTAAACCTCAAAGGAAATCTAAACAACTGCTGGTGGCATTTGCTGCAGGGACAGAGGGGAAAGCTATTTCAAAGCAAATCATTTCAAAATGGATAGGCCACTGCATTCATTTCTGCTATAAGCACCATGGAAAACCTATCCCACAGGGCATCAGACCCCATTCAACCAGGGCTGCATCTACCTCCACAGCCTTTCTCGGGGGCGTTCCTACCAGGGACATCCTAGAAGCTGCTACCTGGAGTTCTGTACATACTTTCACCAAGCATCATCATTTGCCAATTTTCTCTAAATCCAGAGCTGGCTTTGCCACTGCAGTCTTGCAGGGTCTTATAGCTGGTCCTAATTCTGTTTAAGTTCCTCCTCCTAACCTTAGCTTTGGGAATCTACTCAAATGTAATACTGCAACAGTGAAACACGAAGAACATAGTACAGTTGTGTACACTTACTTTAAATGTAGATGTTCGAGTGTATTCACTGTTGCAGTCCTGGTTACCCTCCCTTCAGCCCCCTTTCTTCTTTTGGCTATACCTCTACTCTCCCTTGCTATGCTCAGAAAGCTTTTTAGTGTATTTGCTTTTTTTGTTGGAGGTATATCCTTGTAATTATAGATTTAATTGCTTCCCGTTAGGGGGGCACCTGACATCTGGGGCAAGAAAAACTGATGTAATGGCGTTGGCTGCAAGTTTTATACCCCTTACAACCTGACGTCATGGAAGAAGGGACAGCATCCGACACAGGACCCAAGACTTTGTTAATCAGCCCGACTGAGGGCTACTGCAAGCAGATAACCCAAATATAATGACTGCAACAGTGAGTACACTCGAACATCTGCATTTGTGTTAACTGTACACAACTGTACTTTCTGCTCTCATTTGCGGATGCTCTTCCCCCAAAAGCACCAGTGTCTTCCTGTATCTCCTCGCTTCCACAGGGATGCAGAAATCCTAGCGCTCAGGATACCCCACAGGGCACCCCCCCCCCCACTCTTCTGAAACCTCCCCAGAGTACCCCTCTGAGGAGGTCCCTCAGAAGAGACTGCTCAAGTGGAAGCACTTAGACTCCCCAGAGGAGTCCATCACCTTTGATACAGACCTTGATGAAGCTGAAGGGTCCCCATGTTCCCCTCCTGATGATGTCTCCTGTGAAGACATCCTAGAAATACTTAAGCAGAGAGACGGCTGGAAATCCACTAACCCTTCGGTAGAGGAGTCCGTATACCTGAAGGCCTTTGGATCTCACCCTTCCTCCAGTTGGGTGTCTCCACCTTTCGAAGTGCTTATGGACCTAGTTTCTCAGAAGGTATGGGAGTCTCTAGATTCAGTGGAACTTATTACTAGGAGGCCAGATAAGTTTACCACATCCCCAGCAGACAAACCTTTTCTAACCTAGAGGAGTCCCAATAGGGTAGCCACCAAGAAAGAACTCTGAGTCATCATCTTCTGTTCATCCACCAAACAAGGAGTCTCTTATGTTGGGCAGATATGGAAAGCGCATTTTTTTCTTCAATGACTTTTTCCCTCAGATCGCTGAATTACCTAACCCATTTTACTAGATTGCAGGGAGATCTCCAGAAAGAGTTAGCAGATGCTCTCCATGGTTCTGTAGCTGAAGGGGTTTCCGATGGTTTCCTCACAGCTCTCTACCTTAAATTCAGTTGTCTACTCCTTCATGAGACTGATTTCTTATGCAGCAGATGGAAGAAGTAGAGCAGTGGATTCAGGAATTTCACTAAGGAGACTTTCTTGGATGCCCTTGTGTGATTTTGTGGAACCCTTTAAATCTTCCTTTGTGAATGCCCCATTCGATGGCTCATCTCTGTTTGCGCCCATAGTCAAAGATGCACTGACCAGGTGTGAGCAAGAAGGAAAGACTCTGTGTGCTGTAGGAGTCTGTTTTTCCCTACTTACCAGACCATATCCCAAAGGTCAGAAGGGAAGTGGAAAAATGTGGTTTCAAAAATCTGAGAGCGCTTTCCAGGACACATGTGAACCTTCCCCCAGGGGCAGAGGGTGAAGTGGTTACGAAAGACGCCGTCCACACGGCAGAGGGTGTCCGCAGAATTAGGGTGACAAAGAATCTTTCTTTGGTAAGCCCTTTCTGCACTCCTGAAAGGAGGCCTGCTTGTCCATCTCTGGAGGCAGTCGGGGCCACTTATCTTTGCACCCAGAGGCCTGGTAACAGATGATAAAAGACAAATAGGTACAAAGCATCATATCCAGATGTTACTCCCATCCCCTTTTCCTTCCCCATTCCAAACATGCAAAAGATCCCAGGCGTCCCACCCAAAGGGAACAGGCAGCGTTTGAAATTCAAAAGTTGCTTGACAAGAGTCATCCAAACAATCCCCGCAGACCAATTAAGATCAGGAACTTGCTCAAGATTCTTTTTAGCTTCAAAGAAAACAGGGGACTGGAGAGCAATTCTGGATCTCAGCAATCTCAATAAATTAGTAAAAAAAGTCCAAGTTCCTGATGGTAACACTGCAGTCAGTACTCCCTTTTCTGGGACAGACAATTGGATGTGCTTGACAGACTTCCAGGATGCGTGGTACCACATAAAAATGGAGTGGCGATCCAGGAGACACCTGCGCTTTCGGCTGAGAGCCAGTCACTACCAGTTTTGAGCTCTGTCCTTTGGTCTCGCTATAGCCCCCCAGAGTGTTCACCAAATGTATGGCAGTAGTGGTGGCTCACCCGAGACCTTAGATTCTGGGTGTTTCCATACTTAGACAACTGGCTCATCATCACCACCACCACCGAGCTACTAAAAGCAAGAAACACCACCACATCAACTAGGAACTACAATAAACGAGAAATCTGCCTTGCAACCTTCTCAGCATGTCATAATTATAGGAGCAGAATTGGATTCAGAAAACATGATGGCCACACTTCCTCCAGAAAGAGTTTGTCCTACAACGCCAGGTGTCAAGTCTTCTCTCAAAGAAGAAAGCACAAGCCAGAGTAGTCCTAAAGGTTTTGAGGACCATGGCAGCAGCAATAACTCTGATCCCTTTAGCACATCTGCACATGAAAATTCTACAGTGGTTACTTTCCACTCGGTGGTCGATGCAGGAATTGCCGGTCCCACAAAATAATAGAAACTTGCAAAAAAGACCTTTGCTGGTGGCTTTACTCTACCCATGTGATGCTAGGCTAACCATTTGTACTTCCCCAACCATTGGCCACAGTGACCACAGACCACATCTCAGATTGGGTGGGGAGGCATTATCTGGGAAAGACAGTCCAAGGCACCTGGCCAGGATCACGAGGCCCTTTTGCACATCAGTGTCCTAGAGATGAGAGCAGTGCTTCTAATGTTGCAAGCATTCCAGGACACTCTTCTGCTAAGAACTATAGCAGTACAGACAGACACGTCAGTTGTATGGTACATAAACTAACAGAGGAACCAAATCTTACCCCCTTTGTCAATAGGCCCTGAGAGTATGGCATTGGGTGACCTCTTAGGTTCATAGGTTCATACTAGGATATCTGCCCTAGGGCATTTATAAGCCTAGCCAGAATGTGTTTGGCTTTCGCCACCCATTTTAAATTAATTTTGCTATGCCCTTTTTTTGAGGTTAGTATACTGTGCCTCTGTCTAACAGTGACACAGAAGTCATACCCGGGGTAAACCTACGATCTCCCATCCACTCATCAAGATTCCTCTTGAAGAGAGTCAATGAGGGACTCTGCCTAACCTGGACTGGGATTTTATTCCAGAGTGAAGGGAGCCTCTGGGTTATGAATCTGTCCCTCCAGCATGTCCTATTTATTTCAGTGCTGAGGTTCAAGTCTCGCGTGTAGCTCGATAGGATTTGGATTTTCTGAGGTGCAGCATGTCCATTAATTCCAGGTTGGACATGGCTTTATACGTCAGACACAGATCGCCTCTGAACAGGCGGTATACCACTGAGTAGAGCTGGAGTTTCTTTAACCGGGCAGCATATGGCATCTGTTTGAGCCCTTTGATCCTCTTGGTGAGGTACTTTTGGGGTCTTTCCAGTTGCTGCAGGTGTCTGGTAAGGTACATCCCAAAAGGGGCATTGTACTCAATTATGGGCCTGATGAGGGATGAGTAAAGAGGCACGATGACCTCCCCTGATCTAGATGTGAATCCCTTCATGATTAGGTGGGCTATATAAAATATTTTTCTAATCACTTTGGCCACGTGGTTGTCAAATGAGAGATTGCTATCAACTTGGGTCCCCAGGTCCCTAATTACTTCTTCTGTACTGAATGGATTACCACCTATGTGGTAATTTGTGGCACTTTGTTTTGCCAAAGGGATGACTATACACTTTGTGGCGTTTAGCTTGAGGCCATGGCTCTGGCACCAGTTGTCTGTTTCTATGAGGCCCTTTTGGAGGATGCTTGTGTCGGCTGGAGAGTCTATTATGGCGCCCAGTTTGCAGTCATCTGCGAACTTGGTCAGCCACAGTCCTTCCGTGTTGGCCTGTACCTCCGAGAAATATATACTGAACAAGAGAGGTCCCAGGACTGAGCCTTGTGGGACGCCACTTATAACTGGTTTGGAGTCTGACATGGCTCCAGCAATTCTAACCATGTGGGTTCTGTCCTTGAGCCAGTTTGCAACCCATCTAGTGACATAGGGGTTTATATTTAAGCTGGTGAGCTTATCTATAATGCCAGTGGGGTATTGTATCGAAGGCTTTTATGCGAGGTCCAGGTAGGCTGTGTGGACCACCTTCCCCTCGTCAATGGCCTTGGTGACTGTTTCAAAGAAATCAACCAGGTTTAAGAGGCAGGATCTGCCCTTAACAAAGCCGAACTGGGTAGGATCCAGTGTCTGTAGGCCCCCAATATCTTTATTTATGAGGTCCATGATTATCCTTTCCATAGCTTTGCAGACCAAGCTAGTCAGGCTTATGGGGCGATAGTTTCCAGGATCCGTTGAGGCACCACCTTTGTGGAGAGGGACCACAGTTGCTTTACGCCACTCTTTGGGTACATATCCTGTAGTAAGGCTGAGATTGAACAGTAGTTTTATGTTTGGGTTTAGCTCTTCTTGGAGTTCATGTAGGCAGCCGGGACACCGTCTGGTCCCATTGATGCTGTGTTTTTGCTTTGGAGAGCGGCTCTTACCTGAGCATCTGAGATGTCAGGGGCAGCACTCTGCTGGGAGAGATATTACCCTTTTGGTGGGAGGGGAGTTTGCTGAACCTGTCAGCTAGGATGTTGGCAATGTCTGTGGGTTCGTGTATTTTTTGTCATTTTGGACTAATTCTGAGCATATCTGGGAATTACCACCCAGGTTCCTAACATAACTAAAGAAAGCCTTGTGATTATCCTTAGTGTCCTGTGCAATTTTTCTCGAAGCTGGCCTTAGACGATTTTATGAGTGCCCGTAGTTTTTGCTAATACTGATCAGAGATGCCTTCCCTTTTGGAATTTTGCTCTATCATTTAGTAGCTCCTCCTTCTATTGTATAGCTTGTTTATGGCTGTGGTCCCCCAGACAGGACGTCTGCCTTTGGAGGATTGGGTCTTGGTTTTATTTGGGATCGCATGATCCATGCATTCTTGAAGGTGTTCATAGAATGCGTTTATAAAGGATTCTGCGGTCTGGGCGTATTTTCCACAGGCCCGGGGGCTTTGAAGGATTCCACCTCAGTTTTGAGGAGTGTGAAATTTGCTTTAGAAGTTTTTCACTGTGGTTTTCTGGGCAGGGGGTGGTGTCGGGATGTGAACATCCAGTGAGATTAGTTTATTGTCTGATCTTACCAGTGAGGGATACACTTCTGGTCTGGAGCATAGAGTCCCCATGTTGGTGATGATCAGGTCCAGTATGTTTTCCCCTCTTGTGGGAGTGGTAACAAGTTGTTCCATAGCATTTGAGTTTATAAATTCTAGGAACCTTTGGGCTAGGGTGTTGGCGCTAGAGTAATGCTCCCAGTCTATGTTTGGGTAGTTGAAGTCGCCCAATATAATGGTGTTTGGAGAGACCTTCATATTTTCCAGTGTTCTCATGAAGGCCGAGTGGGGTTCCTGGATTAGGGAGGGTGGTCTGTAGCAGGCTATAAACTGGAAGGCAGTTTTACCCACTGTTAGTTGCACATGCATAATCTCTGATGCTTCGTGCTGTGCCACCAACCTGGAGGTGTGGGTATCTTTGACGAATATTGATACTCCCCCTCCTTTTGTGGGTTGGTCCAAGTTTTGGGGCCGAAAAGCATGGTATGAGGTATAACCTGGTAGTGCTGGGGTGCTCTCGGGAGCCTTGAACCAGGTTTCTGTTACTGCACAGATATCGATTTTCTCCATGCTAAGGAGAGTTTCGAGTGCGTGCATCTTGAGGTTTAGACTTCTGGCGTTGAGTAGCATTACTCTTAGTTTCTTGTCCCTTGTGATACCTATGGAGGTGGGTTTGTCTTTTGAGCCTTGCCTAAAAAAGGCACTATATGGGTAGCAAGAGCCTTTGCCAATATCCGAAATGTTTTCTGGTAACAATGCACATCCCGGAAAAATCCAACATGGTAGCGGACAGACTCGGCAGAGAAAATCTGTTGCCTCACAATTGGTCCCTAAAACAGGAAGTAGCAGAAAACATTTTCTGCAAATGGGGCCACCCTTGCTTTGACCTTTTTGTGACACCCAAGAATGCCAAATGCAGCAGCTACTTTGCTCGTATCCCCCCTCTGGCTGAATCACCAAGGGGTGCACTTGTTCCCACTTGGCCCTCGGGTCTCCTCTATGCCTTTCCTTCCCCTTCCATTAATACCCAAAGATGTTCTTCGCGTTTCAATGTTGCTGTCATCACATTTGGGTTATCTGCCTGCAGGGAGCCCTCAGTCGGCCCGAATACCAGAGTCTTGGGATTTCTGCGTCAGATCCTGTCACCTCTTCCATGACGTCAGGTCATCAGGAGTATAAAACATGCAGCCGACGCCGCTACATCAGTCTTTCTTGCTGAGAAGGAGCCCGAAGGAGAAGGAGTTTGCGAGTGTCGGTCAGCCGCTACCTGAAATCTTCGTTATTTAGAGTTTCAGACCTGAAGTCTTCTAAAGTTAAGTACCCCATTGAGGATTCTTTTTTCTTGCTCTAACCGATGTCAGAAAAAATTAACAATTGTCTTGCCTGTGGAAAGCAAATACCTCACAGAGATTTTCATTCTTACTGCGTTACCTGTTTAGGCCCAGACTACGTCGTCCCTCACTGTTTTGTGCCTTGTTTAACGCCTGAACCATTAGTCATCGGGCTTTTTTTGTAGCTAAATTCTTTTGCTCTCGTTCTCTGTATTCTGAAATGGCTTCGGTAAGCCATCCGACTACCGATCTTCCGAAAAAGCACAAAGACAGAGAGAGACTGCGTAGGACAAAAATTCCCGACGCTTCCACTAAGCTAGTCGCCAGTTCCCCGGTACTCAGTGAGGCGCCTTTGCAGCCCCTGATGCCCGCTTCTGATTCACAGGCCTCTGCTGAGACTCATTCAGAGTCCGGTATGCCACGAGAAGTTTCTTCGACTATGAACCTGCGGATGTCTATACCTTGGATGGGTCCAGAGCCGCTGTGCAGGCACCGGCTTCTGAGGATGTATTCCGACCTACCGATATTCATATTAAACCGACAACTTCATTTCCAACTAAAACTACCGAGTTTCTCAGGCCCAGAGTTCGCACTACGCCTAGAAAACAGATGTCCAAAGTGCATGCTCAAGCTTCCATGCCACAAAAACAAACGATTTGAATGGCTGAAGACCTTATTACTCTAATTAGGGGAATTCACAAAACAAAGCAGCTTTTCAGGCAAAACGATAAAGCCCTGAGCAGGGCAAGCTTGGAATATTGTGAAAAAATACAGGGGACGGCTCAGCACACTTCAGTTCACTTTATTCCACAGAAACAGTGTTTCTGTGGAATAAAGTGAACTGAAGTATGCTGAGCCCGTCTGCAGGTTTTTTTCACAATTTTCTAAGCTTGCCTTGCTCAGGGCTTTATTGTTTTGCTTGAAAAGTTGCTTCGTTTTGTGTATTCCCCTAATTAGAGTAATAAGGTCTTCAGCCATTCAAAGCATTTGTGGATTGCAAGTTTTATTTGGAAGCTGCCGTGAATTTTGTTTTTTCTAATTAGGGGAAGCCAGCCTTCCCCTGCCAAAAGACAAAGAAGTGAATGTTCCTCTGATTCTACAGACCAGGAGTCTAATGACTCTGACCCTTCTGATTACCAGGACATACCCTTATCTATCTATGAGGACTCAGATGCAGAGGAATCCATTCCCTCTGCCTCCCTTCCAGAGGATTTTTCTTTTGGTGAAACCTTGCATACCTTAAGAGAGCATTTCTGCTGGGGAATGCCAGGACTATCTTCAGTCCAAAAAGAGACTCAGAATTTTTAGATTTGCTTCAGCACAGGCCTCTAGCTATACCCCCTGTCTTGGATATTGTAGATGTCTTCTTGGAGTCTAGTCTTACTTCTGACACCTTACCACCAGCTCCTAGAAAACATGTCAGGTACTACAGAGTACCTAACTCTCACAAATTTCTCTCTAAAAATCCTCCTGTTGATCCAGAGACCATTTCCCAGAGACCTAAAGGCATTAAGGCTACTGCAGCCAAAAACACTTCCCCTTCAGACAGGGATTCTAGAGCTTTAGACAGATGGGGTAAGAAGGTATATACCTCTGCAACTCTTGCTATCAGGGCCTTGAGTAGCCAGTTTCACATGTTGAAGTACCAGCAACGTATTATGGAACTAATTAAACAAAAATGGTGTTACTTCCAGATTGTGCAGTAAATAAGGATTTACAAGAGTTAATGCATTCTGCAAACCAAGTTAGTAAACATACTTTACAGTGTAGGTTTGATGCCTTAGCAGCATCTTGCAGGGCTGCTGTCACTGGCTCTGTATTGAGAAGCCATGCTTAGCTAAAGAAACAAGTCTTGCCTGACCATGTCAAAGCAAAACTACTAGATGCTCCATTAAATCAGGAGCAGTTGTTTGGCACCAAAGCAGAAGTTGTTCTTAAAAAGGTGTTAGAAAAAGCTAAATCTATGCAAACCGTCAAAGATTTCTTACAGGTGCAGCCACCTAGATTCAGTAGGCATTGGCCTTCAAAACACTGGTCCTTTCCAGTCCCTCTTAGGCCTTCACAGTCCAAAACCAGGGGAAACCGACCACAAAGACTACAGTTTCAGGGTATGCAGAGATCTAAACAATGGAGTGTTTCCACCTCAAAACCAGGGAGTGGTAAGCCACCTCCATATGGAAAAAGTTTACAATGACTTTCCAAATATCCTTCCCAGCCATGCCCAACTACTTGCGCCCCTAGGGGAAAACTCGCCCTTCATGCAAAAAAACTGGATGTCCATTACTCAGGACCCGATGGGTTCTAAACATTGCATCCCAGGGGTACCAATTCTACTTCCACTCACTGCCAACTCCAAGCGGGTTGCCAGACCTTCCTCCAAACCAGTGGGCAGAGGCTCAAAAGCAAATACCTTCTCCATATCAGGGCTATTTAACCTGTTCCAGTAGAACAAAGGGGACAGGGTTTCTACTCCAGACTGTTGCTGGTGCCCAGAAAAAGGGGGCTCTTGGCGGCCTATCCTGGATCTATCAATTCTCAACACCTTTCTGCTGGTCCCAAAATTCAGACTGTTTACACTGCAACTGCTTTTTCCTATGCTGGCCAAGGATGCTTGGTTAGTCACCCTAGACTTAAAAGAAGCTTATCTGCACATCCCCATAAGGGAGTCTTGCAGGAAATATCTACTTTTCAGGGCAGGCTGTATGCACTATAAGTTCTCTGCCCTTCCCTTTGGCTTACCTACTGTGCCCAGAGTATTCACAAAATGCGTGGCTCCAGCCATTGCATACTGCAGGCAGAGAAATATTCAAATCTACCCATACTTGGACGATTGCCTGATTCAGGCCGATAGTCAGGAATTGCTACTTCAGCACCTGGCATTTGTAAAAGGACTTCTAACCTCACTGGGATACACCATCAACGAAAAGAATTCACAACTGGTGCCCGACCAACAAATTGTATTCCTGGGAGCAAGCTTGAACACAACTTCCCAGATGGCATTCCTCACTACAGAAAAGCAGGTCCATTTGACAAACTATTTCAAACTAATGGCCAACAAAACCCAGCTATCTGCAAGGGGAAATACTGCAAGCCTTAGGGTTAATGGCCTCATGCATATGCAAGACAGCATACGAGGAAACTTCAGTGGTACTTAAGTCTCTGGTGTCATCATTCTCAGGACCTGGAAACAGTGATTCCTATCATACTTTGTCTAAGGACAGAGTTCCTTTGGTGGGCAGAAACAAGCAACCACAACAAGGGACACACTTTCACTCAACCTCTCGCCTCCCAAACCCTGACAAACAGACGCATCAAACTATGCAAGGGTGGCTCACATGGCAGGCAAATGCATCCAAGGCAAATGGAGCCCAGAATAAATTCCCCTGGTCATCAATCAAAAAGAGATGCTAGCTGTACAGACTTCTCTGACAGTCTTCAAATACCTTATCCTTCCAGGACAGATCCTGATAAAGACAGACAACATCACAGATGTCCTTCATGGATGCATCTGCAGTCATAACAACTGGGTTGTCCTGTCGTCAGGCAGCCCTTCAGTCGGCCGGATTCCAAAGTCCGGGTCCGGCTTCGGCTGATGTCGCACTTCACCCGACGTCATCTCTGTTGGTCTTTGGGTATAAAAGCATCAGCCGACGCCATTTTCTTCAGTCTTTCTTGCGCGTGGCCGAAGCAGAAGCTGTTCGCAAGTGCGGTCGGTCGGATCAGAGATTACTTCTACCGAATACTACTTGAAGACTTCTAAAGCTAAGTACCCGTTGGGGACTCTTTCTTGCCTCAGCCGATGTCAGAAAAAGTTAATAATTGTTTAACCTGTGGGAAACAAATACCTCATAAAGATTTCCACTCTTACTGCCTGCCTTGCTTAGGCCCAGCCCGCGTAGCAGCCTGTTCGTCCTGTGCTTCTTTCAACCGAGCAACGCTTAGGCGTCGGTCGGAGTTGCAGAACAGTTTTTCGGTTCTGATTTTGCGTACATTATGCCGTCGGATCCTCCGACTCGCATTCTGCCAAAAGCATAAAAAAGACCGACACTCGCGGTCCGCGGTTTCGGCGAAGCCATGGTTAAGCAAACGCGAGTGTCGGTTTCGGCCGAAACCGAGAAAACTGATCAAAATACAGCTGAGTCTATCTCTACAACTGAGGTCCCTGCTAACACTCTTGAATCGGCCTCAGAAATTTTACCCACTACGGTGCTTACCACTGACTTATCAGACACCATTCCCTTGGATGTCTCTACCCCAGCACGTGGTGCTGCTAGGCCTCCAGCAGCCATGCCCATTAAGGCCTTCGCCAGGGCTAAAGCAGCCAAGACTACTAAAACAGTGCCTGTTAAACCCCCCTCAACCAGGCCCTCTTCCAGTTCTCAAATGCTTACTTTGGCAGAAGATTTAATTTCATTAATTAGAGGATCTCAATCTCACCCAGACAGGGCCTCTCAGGCCCCAGAGAAGAGACCTAGGGCAGAGCCCCATGAGCCAGTGTCCTCTGATGATTCTGCTGATGAATCAGACATAACTGACCAGCCAGAGGCTCCTTTCTCCAATTTTGAAGATTCTGATGCTGAAGAATCCATTCCAGCTGCTTCCCCACCAGAAGAATTCTCCTTTGGGGAAACCTTGCATGCCATGAGAACAGTTCCAATGGCAGCAACAGGATTTTTCAGACTCCAGGAAAAGACTTAGGACCTTTTGCACCTTCCACAGCACAGGCCCTTAGCTATACCTCCTGTTCTCTCTGTGGTGGATGATGCTTTCAATGATGTCTGCTCCGCTCCAGATTCTTTACCCCAGCCCCTGCCAAACCAGACAGATTTTACAGGGTGCCAGATACTCATCACCACCTTTACAAGGCCCCTCTTGCAGACCCGAAACTATTTCCCAGGGTCCCAAGGCAGTAGCAGCGACCATAGCTAAAACCCTGTTCCTTCTGAAAGGGAAGCAAGGTCATTAGACAGATGGGGTAAAAGGTTTACACTTCAGTCACTCTCTCAGCTAGAGCTTCAAACTGTCTGTTTCACATGATACAATAGCAAGAGTTCATGCTTGATTAGTTAACTAAAAGCTAACCACTGATGAATCTCTTGATAAGAAATATGTATTAGAAATGGTAAATAACATACAGCAAGTTAGTAACCATTCTTTAAAATGTGGCTATGATGCACTGGAGGCTTCATTTAGATCAGCCATGACTGGCACTGTAATTAGAAGGCATGCATGGCTAAAGGAGCAAGCTTTACGGATCATGTTAAATCTAAATTGTTAGATGCTCCTATGGATAAAACAAGTTTGTTTGGTACACCTGCCCAGCAGGTTATGAAGAAAATGGAAGAAAAGGCAAAATCAGTCCAGACAGTTAAAGATTTCTTGCAGGTTCAACCCCAAGGTTTAGCAGGAACTGGCCTGCCAAAATTGGTCCTTTCCTGACTCCACAAGACCTCAAAGGGGCAGGAATAGGCGTTCCAGAGGCAGAAACCAATCCAGAGGAGGTGCCTACAGAGGGCGACAGTGGCAAGGTAACAACAGAGGCACAGACTCAACACCTGCCACTACATCAACACAGCCACAGTGACTTAATCCTAAACCCGCCTACCAGGGAACAAATAGCAGCTCCTCTAGGCGGAAAGCTAACCTTATTTTCAAAAACTGGCACCACATAACAAAGGACAAGTGGATTTTACGAACCATAGATCAAGGTTACGGTTCCACTTCCACACTTTACCAGACAAAGAGGAATGCCAAATCTACCTCCAAATCAAAGACAGAGGCTCTACAACAGATAATGGAGTTAGCAAACATGAGAGCTGTGGAGAAAGTGCCAACAGCAGAGCAAGGAAAGGGTTCTACTCCAGACTATTCCTAGTTCCAAGAAAGGAAAAAGTTGGAGACCAATTCTAGACCTGTCCACCCTGAATACTTACATCATTGTCCCAAAATTCAAAATGCTGACCCTACAGCAACTTCTTCCCATGCTGGGCAAGGAGTGTTGGCTGGTAACTCTAGATCTCAAGGAGGCATACCTGCACGTCCCCATTCGACCAATCTGCAGAAGATACCTCAGATTTCTTGCAGGATCAGAGCACTATCAATTCTCAGCATTGCCCTTTGGCTTATCTACTGCCCAGAGTATTCACAAAATGCCTGGCATCAGTAATCGCCATTGCAGACTACAGAATTCAAATTTATCCATACCTGGGCGACTGCCTGATACAAGGAGACAACAAAAGCAAGCTGACAACAGATTTACAAAGGGTCATTTACTTGCTTCAAGCACTGGGATACACAGTCAATTTACAAAAGTCAAGACTGATACCATCCCAGACAAGGACTTTCCTGGGAGGGGAATTGGACACAGTAAGACAAATGGCATTCCTAACTACAGAAAAACAAAAGAACTCCCTCTTTACTTCTTGGCACTAACAAAACTGAACAAGTTAACAGCAAGAAAGGTACTGCAGGCCTTGGGTTTCATGGCATCATGCATAATCTTGGTTCCATTTGCCAGACTACATATGAGAAAACTACAGTGGTACCTAAAGAATTTATGGTCCCAACACAGACACAGCCTAGAAGCGGAAATCCCACTAATACCATGCTTAAAACAGGAGTTCCTATGGTGGGCTCAGGCATGCCAGTCAAACCCAGGCCTGCCCTTTCGCAAAGTCAAGCAAGCCAGACCATCACAACAGATGCTTCAGACCTAGGATGGGGCATATGCTGCACAAATGCGTACAAGGATTGTGGACACAGGACCAACTTCACCTGCACATCAACCTAAAAGAAATGCTGGCAGTAAAACTGGCAATCCAAAAGTTCAGACCATTTCTCAAGGAGGACCACTTGATGATAAGGACAGACAACACCACAGTCATGTGGTACATCAACAAACAGGGAGGCACTCATTCTTACCCCTATGCAGAATGACTTTGGAGCTGTGGACCCTGGCACTCAGCTACAACATCCAGTTACAGGCAATATTTGTGCCAGGAAAAGAAAACTCTCTAGCAGATATGTTAAGCAGGACCACATCGGATGCCCACGAATGGCAGCTGCACCCGGATATCTTCAAGACCATCTCGAAGAAATGGGGAATGCCTCAGATAGATCTATTCGCATCACCTCTCAATCACCAGCTCAAAAATTCTGCACAAGGACATTCCACCCACTAGCATGGAAAGTGGACTCGCTCTCCTTCAGCTGGAAAGGCCTAACAGCATATGCATTCCCACCTCTTCCCTTGATACACAAAGTACTACTAAAAATCAAGGAGGAGCGTCCAAGGATAATCCTGATAGCTCCAAACTGGGCAAGACAGCATTGGTACCCACTGCTGAGGAGCATGTCTCGAACAATATGTGGCCAATTCCCTGATGCCTTTGATGCTAACTCAGAACAACTTCAGCACCATGCATCCAAACCTAAAATGCTGCAACTGACTGCATGGAACATCACATAGCAGCTGCTAATACAGAACTTTCACAAAGAGTTAAAGACATTATTCTTGAAGCACGCAGGCCTTCAACTAGAAGGAATTATGCTGGGAAATGGAAAAGGTTTGTCATTTGGAGTTCTGAAAGAGGAAAAGATGTATCAAACATAGATATGCCTAACATTCTGGAGTATCTGGCGAACTACTTCATTCAGGCCTGTCCTACTCCTCCATCAAGATTCATGCATCAGCTATTTCAGCAGAATACAGCTTTGATCCACCTGTTTTTCACACCCTTTGCTCAGGCAGTTCCTCAGAGGAATCAAGAATGTAAAACCTCCAAGGAAACCACCATTGCCAGCTTGGGACTTGAACTTTGTGCTAGAAAAATTGACACTATCACCTTTTGAACCAGCAGCAACAGCAGACCTACAACACCTGTCATGGAAAACTGCTTTCCTACTGGCAATTACTTCAGCAAGGAGGGTTTCAGAACTACAGGCCTTAATGGCAGTGCAACCCTTTCTAATCTTCCACCAAGATAGAGTGTCCATGAGGACTAACCCTACATTTATGCCTAAGGTGGTATCCAGAGTGTCTTTAAACCAGGCAGTCCACCTGCCTACCTTCTTTCCCAACCCACAAAACAGAGGGGAAAGAATACTGCATACCTTGGATGTACATAGACAGCTACGCTACTACTTGGACAGAACAAAAAATAGCAGAAAGGCTGACCAACTTTTCGTAGCCTATGCAACAGGAAGGGAAGGAAAAGCTATTTCCAAACAGACAATCTCCAAATGGATAGGAAATTGCATACGATTCTGTTACTCCTTCCATGGAAAGCCAATCCCACAGAACATAAGACCTCATTCTACAAGGGCAACAGCCACTACCACAGCCTTCTTACGAGTGGCTACCAAAGACATTATTGAGGCGGCTACTTGGACCTCCGTGCATACATTTGCCAAGCATTATAATTTACCTCTATATTCCAGATCCCGAGCAGGGTTTGCCACTGCTGTTCTGCAAGGGATCCTAAACACACCATAATTTACTTTTATCCTCCTCCCTAGTTGGCTATGGTATTCTACCCAGTTGTTATGACTGCAGATGCATCCATGAAGGACATAGTACAGTTTTGTACCTACCATAAATGTAGATGTCTGAATTGGATAGCATCTGCAGTCAGGATTACCTCCCTCCTTCCCTCTGTGGTACTCCTAGGGTGTTTACCCTTCTAATAGCTAGCTAGTGGGGGGATTTCTTTCATGGTGTATTTGTTTGTATTTATGTACATACATGCTTATTTTTGTGTTTACCTCTATCTTTTGGAAACATTGGCATCTATCCAAAATTTTTAGCCTTCTATAGGGCTTCTGGCATCTGGGGCAAGAAACACTGAAGAAAATGGCGTCGGCTGATGCTTTTATACCCGAAGACCAACAGAGATGACGTCGGGTGAAGTGCGACATCAGCCGAAGCCGGACCCGGACTTTGGAATCCGGCCGACTGAAGGGCTGCCTGACGACAGGACAACCCAGTTGTTATGACTGCAGATGCTATCCAATTCGGACATCTACATTTATGGCAGGTACAAAACTGTACTTTATGTGGTACATAAACAAGCAGGGCGGAACTCATTCTTACCTACTCTGCAAGTTAGCCATGGCTCTGTGGAACACAGCCTTGGGCATCCAAGTGCACCTACAAGCTCAGTTCCTGCCAGGCAAGCAAAATTCACTGGCAGACTACTTAAGCAGAAATCTACTGGACCCTCACGAGTGGAAACTTGACCCCAACTCATTCAAACTTCTAACCCAGAGGTGAGGAACACCGGAGGTGGACCTTTTTGCCTCCCCCCAAAACCACCAGTTGAGCAAATTTTGCACCAGGAACCCTCACAGCAGAGCCTGGAATGTGGACGCCCTATACTTTACATGGGAAAACCTCTCAATTTATGCCTTTCCTCCTTTGCCCCTCCTCTCAAAAGTACTACTCAAGATCAAACAGGACAGGCTAAGGGCAACCCTTATTGCACCAGACTGGTCATGCCAGCACTGGTACCCACTCATACGCAGTCTGACAGCAGTGGCACCCTGGCACCTACATCACACACCTTCCCTGCTGTCTCAGCAGGAGGGACAGATTTTGCATCCACAGCTGCAAACCCTAAACCTTGCAGCCTGGCTTATTCCCTTAATGCACCACCAGCATCCCTCAGCCAACGGGTGCTGGATGTCATCCTTGAGGCCAGAAGGCCTAGTACTAGGAAATCCTATGCTGAAAAGTGGAAAAGATATTGTTCTTGGAGTCTGTCTCAAGGAAAGGACACTTCTGTGCCCAACTTACGTCAAATCCTTGATTACCTAGCATAGCTGCCTCCACAGAGGCTTAGCCTTCTCATCCATTAAGATTCATGCCATCTCAGCTCATTATAATACTGAGCCTTCCTCTCCTTTGTCACCCTCTTATCAAACCGTTCCTGAGAGGAGATAACAATTTAAGGCCCCCTAGGAGAGCTCCCACCCTGACCTGGGACCTTAACTTTGTACTGGAGAAGCTCAAACTTCCCCCCTTTGAACCTGCTATTTCAGCAGAGTTAAAATTCCTCTCTTGGAAAACAGCCTTACTTCTAGCTATTACTTCAGCAAGAAGTGTGTCTGAGTTTACAGGCACTAATGGCTGTGGAACCCTTCATTATTTTCCATGCTGACAGGGTTTCCCTCAGGAATAACCCATCATTTATGCCCAAGGTGGTATCCAGTGTGGCTTTAAACCAATCTATCCATTTACCAACCTTTTTCCCTAATCCTCAGAATAAAGGGGAAAGGATCCTGCACTCCTTGGATGTGTGCAGACAGCTCAAGTTCTACCTTGACAGGACTAAACCTTTCAGAAAATCTGACCAGCTGCTAGTCAGCTTTGCTACAGGGGCAGAAGGCAAGGCCATTTCAAAGTAAACCATTTCCAAATGGATAGCACATTGCATCCATTTCTGCTACAAACACCATGGAAAACCTACCCCACAAGAGGATCTGAACTCATTCCAGTAGGGCTTCCTCAACCTCTACAGCATTTCTCAGGGGAGTCCCTACCAGGGGCATCCTGGAAGCTGCAACCTGGAGTTCTTTACACATCTTCACCAACACCAAGCATTACCACTTAGCTATCTTTTCTAAATCCAGAGCTGGATTTGCCACAGCAGTCTTAAAAGGCCTGCTAACCAGCCCTAATACTTATTCACTGCCTCCACCCTTCTTCAGCTTTGGAAATCATCCCAAGTGTGATGACTGCAACAGAGAAACACGAAAAACATAGTACAGTTGTGTACACTTACCATAAATGTATATGTCTGAGTGTATTCACTGTTGTAGTCCTGGATGATGTTCGTGTTTCACTGTTGCAGTCATTACATTTGGGTAATCTGCTGGCAGGTTGCCCTCAGTCGGCCTGAATAACAAAGTATTGGGTCCTGCGTCGGTTGCGGTCTCCTCTTCCATGACGTTAGATCGTCAGGGTATAAAACATGCAGCTGACGCCATTTTATTCAGTCTTTCTTGCCGCGCGGTGCCCGAAGCAGAAGCAGTTCGCAAGTACCGGTCGGCCGACTCCTGAAATTTTCGCATACCCTCCCATCAGCCCCCTGACTTTTCTATTCTCTCTTCCTATCCTCTTTTTGGCCATATCTTACGGCAGTAGCATTTACTTTTTACTGCAGGTGTTCCACACCATGTAATTGCTTCCTATTTTGAGGGCTCCTGACATCTGGGGCAAGAAAAACTGAAGTAATGGCATCTGCTGCATGTTTAATACCCCTGACGACCTGATGTCATGGAAGAGGTGACAGCATCCGATGCAGAAATCCCAAAACTCTGGTATTCGGGTCGACTGAGGGCTACCTGCAGGCAGAGATAGCCCAAGTGTGATGACTGCAGCAGTGAATACACTTGAACATCTACATTTATGGTAAGTGTACACAGCTGTGCTTTCTTCAGAAAGCCAATTGCTTAGGAAGGGACTTGATACCCATCGCCCCATACTGGCTTTGTCTAATCTGGTTCTCCTTCCTATGGCTTCATCTTTGGGAGGAGCCTGGGATTCTGGACCCGGTTCCAGACCTTCTGACTTGTGCATCAGGAATGCTCCATCCCTCCCTTCAGACCCTCAAATTGACAGTTTAGCTGCTCCGATTCCAACCATAGCCAGGTTTCCTAACCTTTCTAAATCAATGAAACGCATTCAAATGTCTTCCCGTGACATTTCAACAAGAAAGATGTATAGAAGTAAATGGAAAAGATTCTCAGTATGGGCTTCTCGTAATCTTATCGATCCCTTTACTGCCCCAGTCAATTCCATTCTAGAATTCCTGGCAAAATTATTCAATGAGGGTGCAGCTGCAGCTACTATTGAGTTTAACTAGCAGAGATGTCTAGTTTTCGTATTGGTGAGTCTGGTCTCAGCGTTATGTCTCATAGGCTGTGCAAGACGTTTCTCAAAGGTACTTTGTTACTATGTCCACCTGTTAGAGACCCCCAAGTACCATGGGACTTAAATTTCATCCTCTCTCATTTAATTTTCCCCCTTTTGAGCCAACATCATCTTGTGAACTCAAGTTTTTGACATGGAAAACTATTCTCTTGGTAGCTGTTACCTCTGCCAGGGTAGTGTCAGAGCTGCAAGCCTAGTCAATAAAGCCCTCTTACTTGCTTTTCCACAGAGACAGGGTTTCCTTACAAACAAATCCTTCCTTTTTGCCGAAAGTATGTTCAGAGTCTAGTTTGAACCAGTCTATAGAGCTACCAATTTTTACCCAAATTATGAGAATAAAGCAGAGTATACATTACATCAACTGGATGTGCATTGACATTTATGTTTCTACTTACACAGGCCAAAACCTTCAGAAAATATGACCAGTTATTTATATCTTTTTCAGATTCAAAGAAAGGTACTTCAGTCTCTAAAGTGACACTTTCAAAATGGCTTTCAGATTGCATAATCTTCATCTATAAATCTCAAAACAGAGATCTCTCCAGTAGAGTTAAAGCCCACTCTACAAGAGCCATTGCAATTTCTTCCGCTTTTCTGACTAGACTACCAATTGATACCATTTGTGCTGCAGCAACATGGGCAAGACCACATACCTTTATCATTCATTACAAAGTCGATTTGGCCTCCAGGAGCAGGGCCTCCTTTGGTTCCATCATTCTGAAGAATATTTTCCCTTGAGCCACCCAAGAAAAATGGTGCTAGGAATGCTGTCCCATCCTGGTAAGAATGAAGGTGAGATGGGACAACAACACATAAAGAAGATGTTCTTTGCATTTCACTGTTGCAGTCATTACATTTGGGTTATCTGCCTGCAGGTAGCCCTCAGCCGGCCTGAATACCAGAGTCTTGGATTCCTGCATCGGATGCTGTCTCCTCTTCCATGACATCAGGTCGTCAGGGGTATAAATCATGCAGTCGACGCCATTACATCAGTCTTTCTTGCCACGTGGTGCCCAAAGCAGGAGGAGTTCGCAAGTGCCGGTCGGCCAACTCCTGAAATTTTTGTTTTCAAGTTTCAGAACCGATGTCTTCAAAAAAGCTAAGTACCCCATTAGGGATCCTTTTTCTTGCTCTTAACCGATGTCAGTATCTTACCTGTGGAAAGCAAATACCTCGTAAAGATTTTCATTCATACTGCATTCCTTGCTTAGGCCTAGACCACGACGTCCCTCGCTGTCGGTTTTGTGCCTTATTCAACCCCTGAACTTTTCGTCATCTGTCTATTTTTGCAGCAAATTATTTTGGTACTCTGTATAACTATCCAGAAATGGCTTCGGTACGCCATCTGACTACCGATTATTCTGAAAAAACGTAAGGATAAAGACAGAGATAGACCGCATAGGTCCAAAACTGCCGACGACGCTTCCATTAAGCTAGTCGCCAGTTCGCCGGTAGTCAGTGAGGTGCTTTCGCAGCCCCTGATATCCGCTACTTCAGATTCGCAGGCCTCTACTGTGACCCATTTGGAGTCCGGTATGCCGCGAGATGCTTCGACTATTGAAACTGCGGATATCTCTAACTTGGGTGGGTCCAGAGCCGCTGTGCAGGCACCGGCTTCTGAGGGTGTATTCAGGCCTACAGACTTGCATTTTAAACCGACACCATCTTCTTCATCCAGGCCTAAAACTCGACCCATGCCTAGAAAACCGACGTCAAAACTGCATGGTCAGGCCCATATGCCTAAAAAACAAATGCTTAGAATGGCTGAAGACCTTATTACTTTAATTAGGGAAAGCCAGCCTTCCCCCTCTAAGAGACCTAGAACTGATTTTCCTTCTGATTCTTCTGATTAGGATTCTGATATTTCTGTTTCTTCTGATTACCAGGATTTGCCCTTGTCTACCTATGAGGATTCTGATGGTAGAGGATTCCATTCCCTTTGCTTCCCCTCCAGAAGATTTTTTTTTGGTGAAACTTTGCACACTCTTACGGAGCAGTTCCCCTGGGAAAGCCAGGATTACTCAGACTTCAAAAAGAGGCTTAGGGAAATTCTTACTCCTTCCTCAACACAGGCCTTTAGCTATCCCTCCTGTTCTGGACATTGTAGATGATGCCTTCTTGGAATCTAGCCTGTCCCCAGATGCTTTACCTCCAGCTCCCAGAAAACCTGATAGGTATTACAGAGTTCCTGACTCTCTCAAGTTTCTCTTCAAGAATTCTACTGCGGATCCAGAGGCCATTTCCCAAGGACCAAAGGACATTAAGGCTACTGCTGCCAAACATTATACCCCTTCTGATAGAGATTCTAGAGCCTTGGACAGATGGGTTAAGAAGGTATACACTTCTGCTACTATGACCATTAGGGCTTTAAATTACCAGTTTCATATGTTGAAGTACCAGCAGCATGTTATAGGACTACTTAAACAGAAAATTATGTTGATTCCTGACTGTGCTGAACACAAAGAATTGCAGGATTTAATGCATTCTGCTGAACAAGTTGGTAAACTTACTTTGCAATGTGGTTTCGATTCTTTAGAAGCATCTTACAGGGCTGCCGTCACTCGGTTTGTACTTAGAAGGAATGCTTGGTTTAAGGAGCAAAACTTGCCAGATCATGTTAAAGCTAAATTACTGGATGCTCCCTTAAACCAAGCCCGCCTGTTTGGCAATAAAGCAGAAAAAGTCCTCAAAAAGATGGAGGAAAATGCTAAATTTATGCAAACTGTTAAAGATTTCCTGTAAGTACAGCCTCCCAGATTTGGTAGACATTGGCCTTCAAAGAATTTGTCCTTTCCAGTCTCTTCTGGGCCTTCTCAGTCCAAACCCAGTAACAGCAGACCACCTAGGTTACAGTCTCAGGCTACGCACAGGCCTAAGCAGTGGGGGGGATCCCACTTCGAAAGCAGGAAGTAGCAAGACACCCCCCCCCCCAACGGAAAAATGTCACAATGACTTAACCTTAACCCTTCCAAGCCCTGCACAACTGCATGCTCCCTTAGGAGGAAAGCTCGCCCTGCATGCAAAAAACTGGGAACTCATAACCCAGGACAAATGGGTTTTAAATATAGTTTTCCAAGGATACATATTCCACTTCCACATCCTACCAACGCCAAACGTTTGGCCAGACCTACCCCCAAATCACTGGGCAGAGGCTCAACAGCAGTTTCTCTCTTTTCTAATATCAGGGCTATTCAACCTGTCCCAGCAGAAGAAACGGGACAAGGTTTTTATTCAAGACTTTTCCTGGTACCCAGAAAAGACCGCTCTTGGCATCCTATCCTGGACCTCTCTATTCTAAACACCTTTTTGGTAATCCCAAAATTTAAAATGCTAACACTTCAACAGCTGCTTCCTATGCTAGGCACAAATGCCTGGTTGGCAACCTTAGACTTAAAGGAAGCTTACCTGCACATTCCAATAAGGGAATCTTGCAGAAAATACCTACGCTTCAGGGCAGGCTCCATGCACTGTCAGTTCTCTGCACTTCCCTTTGGCTTATCTACTGCGCCCAGGGTATACACAAAGTGTCTAGCTCCAGCCATTGCATTTTGCAGGCAGAGAAATATTCAGAAATACCGAATACCTGGACGATTGTCTGATTCAGGGAGAAAGCCAGGACTTGCTGTTAAAACCTCTAGCATTCATAAAGAAGCTTCTAACCTCACTGGGGTACACCATAAACGAAAAGAAATCTCACCTAGTACCCTACCAACAGATTGTGTTCCTGGGAGCAAGCTTGAGCACAACTTTCCAGATGGCTTTCCTCACTCCAGAGAAACAAGTTTATTTGACGGCCTATTTCAAACTACTGGCCGCAAAGTCCCAGCTATCTGCAAGGAAAATTTTGCAAGCCCTGGGGTTCTTGGCCTCTTGCATTCTACAGATTCCATATGCAAGACTGCATATGAGGAAACAACAGTGGTATCTAAAAAGTCTATGGTGCCAACATTCTCAGGATCTGGAATCAATGATTACCATCATTCCTTGTATAAAGACAGAGTTCATTTGGTGGGCAGAGGCCTGCTTCCACAACAAGGGGCTCCCTTTCACTTTTCCCCCCTGCCACCCAAGGCCTAACAACAGACGCATCAGACTATGCATGGGAGGCTTACTTGGCAGGGCAGTGCATTCAGGGCAAATGGAAACCAAGTCATATGACCTGCATATCAACCAAAAAGAAATGTTAGCTGTACAGAATTCCCTGACAGCCTTCAAAGACCACATCCTTCCAGGACCATTACTGGTAAAGACGGACGACACCACAGTTATGTGGTACATAAACAAGCAGGGGGGAACCCACTCGTACCCTCTCTGCAGACTAGCCATGGCTCTGTGGAATACAGCCTTGAGCTACCAAGTGCACCTACAAGCTCTATTCCTGCCAGGCAAGCTAAACTCACTGGCAGACCTAAGCAGAATTCTGATGGACCCACACGAATGGAAACTGGAACCAAAAATATTCAACTTCTTGAGGAACAAATGGGGACTCCAGAGATAGACCATTTTGCCTCCCTTCAAAACTACCAATTTGACAAATTCTGCACAAGAACTCCCCACAGTCAAGCTTGGAAAGTGGATGCCCTGTCCTTTACCTGGGAAAACCTCTCGGTTTATGCCTTTCCCTCTCTGCCTCTCCTCTCAAAGGTTCTGCTAAAGATCAAACAGGACAAGCCAAGGACAATACTGATTGCATCAGACTGGCCACGCCAGCATTGGTAACCCCCTCTTGTGCAGTATGATACTGCTGGAACCATGGCACCTACCTCAGACACCTTCCCTGTTGTCCCAGCAGGCGGGCCAGATTCTCCATCCTCAGCTTCAAACCCTGAACCTTGCAGCCTGGCTAATTTCTTGAGCTCCCCAATAGCATCCCTCAGTAAGCAGGTGCTAGATGTCATTCTGGAAGCAAGGAGGCCTAGTACTAGAAAATCCTATGCTGAAAAGTGGAAAAGATACTGTTCCTGGAGCCAGACTCAGGAATGGGCACAACAATGCCCAGCTTACCTCATATTCTTCAGTACTTAACAGCAATGCTCCACAAGGGCCTATCCTTCTCGTCAATTAAAATTCATGCCCCTGCCATTTCAGCACATTATAATACTGATCCACCCCTCTTCTCTCACCCCCTGCTAAAGCAATTCCTCAAAGGAGCCAAAAATTGAATAAAACCCAGGCGAGCCCCTACTCCAGCCTGGGACCTTAACTTTGTATTGGAAAAGCTCACTCTCCCTGCATTTGAACCAGCTGCAACTGCAGAGTTGAAATTCCTATCTTGGAAAATAGCCTTCCTTCTAGCCATCACTTCAGCAAGAAGAATGTCTGAATTACAGGCCCTCATGGCAGTGGAGCCCTTAATTATCTTCCATGCAGACAGGGTTTCCCTTGGGACCAATCCTTCCTTTATGCCCAAGGTGGTGTCTAGTGTGGCCCTAAATCAGTCCATTCATTTGCCTACCTTTTTCCTGAATCCATAAAACAGAGGTGAGTGAATATTGCACTCTTTGGATGTGCACAGACAACTTAGATTTTAATTGGACAGGACTAAGCCTCTCAGAAAATCTGAACAGCTGCCATAGTTGGCTTTGCTGCAGGGGCAGAGGGGAAGGCCATTTCAAAGCAAACCATTTCTAAATGGATAGCCCATTGCATTCATTTCTGCTATAAGCACCATGGAAAACCTATCCCACAGGGGATAAGATCACATTCCATCAGGGCTGCATCTATCTCTACAGCCTTCCTCAGAGGAGTCCCTACCAGGGGCATCCTAGAAGCTATCTGGAGCTCTGTACATACCTTCACCAAGCATTACCACATGTCTATTTTTTTCTAAATCCAGAGCTGGTTTTGCCACTGCAGTCTTGCAAGGCTTATTAGCTGGTCTTAATGCTCTCTGACTTCCTCCTCCCTTCCTTAGCTTTGGGAATCAACCGAAATGTAATGACTGCAACAGTGAAACACGAAGAACATAGTACAGTTGTGTACAATTACCATAAATGTAGATGTTCGAGTGCATTTACTGTTGCAGTCCGGGTTACCCTCCCTCCAGCCCCCTGATTTTTCTTGGCTCTACCTTTCCTTGTTTGGTGTATTTAAGCTTTCTGGTGTATTTGCTTTTTGATTGAGGTGTGTCATAACATATAATTGCTTCCCATTATGGGGGCACCTGACATCTGGGGCAAGAAAAACTGATGTAATGCCATCGGCTGCATGTTTTATACCTCTGACGACCTGACGTCATGGAAGAAGACGGCATCTGATGCAGGAATCCAAGACTCTGATATTCAGGCCGGCTGAGGGCTACCTGCAGGCAGATAACCCAAATGTGTAATGGCTGCAACAGTGAATACACTCGAACATCTACATTTATGGTAAGTGTACACAACTGTACTTTTTTGGTTATTTGACTGGACAGGGCTAAGATGAATTTAGTAAAATGGTTATTAAATTGAGAAGCTATGTCTAGGGTATTGTTAGTAGAGCTGGGTGCTGGAGTAGTGGTTTTGCCTGGCTTTAGTAGGGAGTTAATGGCATGCCAGAATTTTTGTGGATTATTTGAATATTTCCTTTGGGCACTAAGAAAATAGTTTATTTTGGATTCAGCCTTGGCTTTGTTTCTAAGCTGTTGATAGTATTGCCTGGAGCTAGGGGTTTTGTCAGTTTTCCAGATTTTCCAGGCTTTATCTCTGGCTTTTAGTAAGACTATGGTGTCCCTACGTAGCCAAGGTGCGTAGTTTGCTTTAATCTGATCTTTCTGCTGGGAGCTAGACTGTTAAGGATGTTAGAGAAGGTAGTATTGAAGTAGTCTACTGCCTGGTCTTACCCAAGTGTCCTTAGTGGTTCCCAGTTGCAGTGGCTTAGGACAGTATTTAGGTATATGTGGGGGTAAGTTTCCGGTCATCTAGTACAAGTTTGTAGATTACTGGTTTGGGGTGATTGGAGTGTTTGTGGAGTAGGAAGGTGGGGAGATGACCACTTAGGTCATCTGGGAGACAGCCTACTGTATAGTTTTCTTTGGGATGGTTGGTTAGTGTCTAGTCTGGTATGGATTCTTTCTTTGTTTTCTTATCTATTCTAGTTGGTTCTTCAGTTAGTTGACGTTATGGATTACCTGCAAAGTGAAGAATTTAGTGTAGAAAATTGAACTCCGGTAACATCACAGTAGGAGAGAACAATGGACACCCCAAATTAAGGAGAAACTAGTGGGGCAGGAAGCATCTGATCAGTTGCCATATGAAAATACTTTTGGAGTCTTCCATAGCAAACCAGTACAAACATTCAGTTTGACGTTAGCAAGGGAAGGAGCAGGAAACTGTGGCAACTCTGACGCTGTCAGGGTTGTGGAGTGATAGGCCAGTGAGTTCCCATATGAAAGAACAATGGATGACATGATAAAATTGAAGATAATGTGGCACAGGAACATGCTCTGGAAGTTTCTGTAGAATGCCCGCAAGAAATGGAGAAAAAATAATCTACCCTTAGTTTAGAAGAAAATGATCTAAGAGAAGAGTTGCTTGATTTAACAGAGCTGGACAGGCATATTAAGATCAAGGGGAGAAATATATTACAGAAGGTCAATAAAACCGAAAAAGTTAGAAGTTTGATAAAGCAAATGAACACTGTAATTAGGACTGTCCATAGAGATTCATATGATAAAACAGAAGTAAATAGGATATATTACTGTGCAGCTAAATTTATAACAGATAAAGTCTTACCACAGGAACCCAAGGTAGTAAGGGAAAGGAAGAGGAGAAATCAATTGTCATCATGGAAGTATTAAATAGTGGTAACTATAAAGCATGTTCAACAAGAAGTGTCACTGTTAGAATATAAAAGGAACAGATCAACAAAAATACTGAAAGACAGACATGATAAAAGCAACACACGGTATTATAACAGATCAGGATCTGTTGTGCATTATCGCAGGTATATCACCACAGTCAGAAAAACTTGGAAGATATGTAGCTAAATATAAAGGAAAAGTACAAAATAAGCAATTTATTAATGATCAATAAAAGTTTTATAAAGAACTGGGAAACCAGGCAAAAAGATTTGAAACACCTCCAAAAAGAAGAAATAGATGCATTTTGGGGTAATATTTGTGAAGATCCTGTGGAACATAACAAAGATGCTAGCTGGATAGAAAAAAGAAAGAATAATACGTTAAAATGTGTAGGATGTGAAATGGGATGAAGTAACAGAGATTGATACAAAGCTGAGAAAAGCTCCTAATTGGGAAACCCCAGGTCAGATGCAGTACCCAACTTCTGGCTAAAAGTATTAACATTTTTACATGAAGATTTAGCCATGAGTAAGAAATATTTATATGCGCACCCCAAACAAACATCAGCCTGGTTGACAATAGGAAAAACAGCACTCCTGCTGAAGAGTGAAACCACATGCTATCCTAAAAACTGTAGACCAGTAACTTGCCTTCCGACGACGTGTAAACTAAACACTGAAATTGATGCTCACAAGACTGTATAATTGTTTAGAAGAACAATCAGTCATGTCAGTAGAACAAAAGGGTAATAAAAGAAAGTCATAAGGAACAAAAGATGATTTGCTGTTAAATTGTAAAAAGGGGAATAATCCAAGCATGGCATGGATAGACTACAAAAAAGCATTTGACTTTGTCCCACATTCATGGATAAGAGTGCTTAATAATATACAAGATACACCCTACATTGATCAATTACATTACAGTGACCATGAAATGGGGGCAGTCCACTTTACAGTTAAGCCACGATAAAGGACAAATTGTTATTCCAGTGATGCAAATTCAAAGGGGAATTTTCTAGGGTGACGCTGTTACTGCTGATGTTCTTCGTGTTTCACTGTTGCAGTCATTACATTTGGGTAATCCTGCTGGCAGGTTGCCCTCAGTCGGCCTGAATTACAAAGTCCTGGGTCCTGCGTCGGCTGCTGTAGCCCCTTCCCTGACGTCAGGTTGTCAGGGGTATAAAAGAAGCGGGCGACACCATTTTCTTCAGTCTTTCTTGCCGTGCGGTGCCCGAAGCAGAAGCAGTTCGCAAGTGCTGGTCGGCCGACTCCTGAGATTTTCGTGTTTGAGTTTCAGATCCGAAGTCTTCTATAAAGCTAAGTACCCCATTGGGGAAACTTTTTTCTTGCTCCAGACCAATGTCAGAAAAAGTTAATTGTATTTCTTGTGGTAAGCAAATACCTCATAAGGATTTTCATTCTTACTGTATTCCTTGCCTAGGCCCTGATCACAACGTTACTGGTTGTCGGTTTTGTGCTAGATTTAACCAACGCACTATTAAGCATCGCTATGACTTTGCTTTAAACTTTTGGACGCCAGTTTAATTATCCTGAAATGTTGTCGGATAGCCATCCGACTACCGGAGTTTACAAAAAACGCAAAGAAAAGGATAGAGAAAAACAACCGAGGCCCAAAACCGACAACAAAGCTTCTATTAAGCCAGTTGCCAGTTTGCCAGTTCTCAGTGAGGCGCTTTCGCAGCTCCTGACGCCCGCTACTTTAGAGTCGCAGGCCGCTACCGACTCTCATGTGGAGTCGGCCATGCCGCTGGATACCCAAGGTATTGGAGCCTCGGACGCTAATCACTCAGATGGGTCCGGAGCCGCTGAGCAGGTACCGGTTTCTGAGGGTGTATTTAGACCTAAACATCTTTACATTAAGACAACTTCAGCTTCAAAGACTAAAGCACCTTCTAAAGCAAGGAAACAAACTCAAGAGCCACGTGGACAGACCTCTATGCCCAAAAAACTGATGCACAAAATGGCCGAAGACTTGATTACCTTGATCAGGGGTTCCCATCCCCCTCCTGATAAGAGGCCTAGGCAAGACACGGACTATGAATCTTCAGATCAGGTTTCTATTTCTTCTGATTCCTCTTCTGATCAGGGATATTCTCTTCCCCCCATGAGGATTCTGATGCTGAAGAATCTATACCTTCAGCATCTCCTCCTGAGGACTATTCGTTTGGGGAAACCTTGCATACCATGAGGGAGCATTTCTACTGGGAGAGCCAAGATTTTTCAGAATCTAAAAAGAGGCTCAGGGATTTTCTCTTACTACCTCAGCACAGGCCTCTAGCCATTCCATCTGTGTTAGACATTGTAGATGATGTGTTTTTGGAGTCTAGTCTGACTCCTTACCCCCAGCCCCTGTTAAGCCTGACAGATATTACAGGGTTCCTGACTCACACAAATTTCTTTTTAAAAACCCTGCTGCTGATCCAGAAACTATTTCACAGGGTCCAAAGGGAATTAAGGCTTCCATGGCTAAAAACCCAACCCCCTCTGACAGAGATTCAAGGGCCCTGGACAGATGGGGAAAAAAGGTTTACACATCAGCAACTTTCACTGTAAGAGCCTTAAACTGTCAATTTCATATGCTTAAGTATCAGCAGCATGTCATAGGATTGCTTAAACAGAAAATGTTGCTAAATTCTGAATGTGCAGAAAACAAGGAAATGCAGGATTTATTGTATGCAGCAGAACAAGTTGTAAAACATACTTTGCAATGTGGTTTTGATTCTTTGGAGGCCTCCTGCAAGGCCGCAGCTACGGGTTCTGTAATTAGGAGGCTTGCTTGGTTAAAGGAACAAAATCTGCCAGATCATGTTAAAGTTAAATTACTAGATGCACCTGTACAGCATGATACTTTGTTTAGTGTTAAGGCAGAAGAGGTGTTAAAATGGAGGACAAAGCTAAATCTATGCAAACTGTCAAAGATTTTTTACAAGTACAGCCACCTAGGTTTAGTAGACACTGACCTACAAAAAATTGGTCCTTTCCAGTGTCAGACAAACGACCCAGACGCCCTAGGGGCAGATCCCAGGCGCAAGGTTCTTACAGGCCCAAGCAATGGGGGGCTTTGCTTCTACCTCCAAAGCTGGAGAAGACAGATCACAAACATACAGAAAGTAGTCTCAATGACTTCCCCCTGCCTGCACCAAGCACTTATCTTCTGGCAGCACCCTTAGGGGGAAAAGTAGCACTTTTTGCTCAAAATTGGCACATCATAACCCAGGACAAGTGGGTTCTACACAGTGTCACAAGGCTACAAGTTCCATTTCTATACTCTGCCAAAGGCAAACGGCTGGCCAGATCTGCCAAAAAAATCAGTGGGCAGAGGCACAAAAACAAGTCTCATCCCTCATGGACACGGGGGCCATTCAACAAGTACCCGAACAAGAGCAGGGACAAGGTTTTTACTCGACTGTTCTTGGTACCCAGAAAGGACAAGACCTGGAGGCCGATACTGGATCTATCTATTCTGAACACTTTCCTGGATATTCCAAAATTCAAAATGTTGACTTTGCAGCAGCTTCTGCCCATGCTGGGCAAGAATGCTTGGCTTGTGACTTTAGACCTAAAAGAGGCATACCTGCATGTTCCAATCCGACAACTATGCAGAAGATACCTAAGATTCAAGGCAGGTTCAATGCATTACCAATTGTCTGCACTGCCCTTTATCCTATCTACTGCGCCCAGGGTCTTTACAAAGTGCCTGGCACCAGTAATTGCATTCTGCAGACAATGGGGAATACAAATATATCCTTACTTGGACAACTGTCTCATTCAAGCAGAGAACAAGGACATTCTTCAACATCTGGCATTCGTGAAAAGGCTTCTAACATGCCTAGGGTACACAGTCAACAAAAAGAAATCAAAACTACTACCCTTACAAGAGATTACTTTCCTGGGTGCAAGCTTGAATACAACTGCCCAGATGGCTTGTATCACGCCAGACAAACAAAGGCAACTGACTACCTATTTCAAAATGTTGGCAACAAAGACCCAGTTATCTGCAAGAAAAATTCTGCAGGCTTTGGGCTTCATGGCATCCTGCATCCTACTAATTCCATATGCAAGACTGCATATGAGGAAACTTCAATGGTACCTAAAAAGTGTTTGGACTCAACATTGCCACAGCCTGGAAACACTCATTACTCTCATTCCCTGCCTTCAACAGGAGTTTCGATGGTGGGCAAAGGCTTGTCACCAGAACAAGGGACAGCCATTCACATTACCTCCAGCCAGGCAGACACGAACAATGGATGCATCAGACTATGCCTGGGGAGCCCACATGGCAGGAAGATGCATTCAGGGCACATGGTCCTCAAACCAAATGCATCTACATATCAGTCAAAAAGAGATGTTAGCGATTCAGAATGCCCTGACAGCCTTCAAGGACCTACTTCATCTGGGACAACTACTGATAGACAGACAACACCATGGTCATGTGGTATATAAACAAGTGGGGGCACACATTCTTACCCCCTTTGCAGACTAGCCATGACCTTGAGGGGGACACAGCTTTGACTTACCAAGTACATCTACAGGCAGAATTCCTGCCAGGAAAGGAAAATACTCTGGCAGACAAACTAAGCAGAAACCTCATGGATCCCCTCGAGTGGAAGCTGGATCCACAAGTCATCAGCATAACAAGGAAATGGGGATGCCCGGACATAGATCTATTTGCCTCCCCTCTCAATTACCAACTAAAAAGATTCTGCACAAGGACTTATCACAGACAAACATGGAAAGTGGACGCCCTATTTTTCAACTGGAAAAACCTGTCAGTATATGCCTTTCCTCCACTGCCTCTCCTCCCCAAGGTGCTCCTACAGGTCAGACAGGAGAAGCCAAAGATGATACTGATTACCCCAGACTGGCCATGCCAGCACTGGTATCCAATACTAAGGATCTTATCTCTATACCCAGCTTGGCCCTTACCTCAAATACCTTGAATACTGTCCCAGCAAAACAATCAGATCATGCACAGCCAACTCAGGACATTAAACTTGGCAGCATGGTGGATAGTGTAGTCATACAAAAAACACCTCTCGGTAAAGCTGTGATGGATGTCATTCTGGAAGCCAGAAGACCTAGTACTAGAAAGTCTTATGCTGGAAAATGGAAGAGATTCTGTGCCTGGAACCAGGTACAAGGAACTGATACAGCGGTACCAAATATTCCTCCAATTTTGCAATACTTAACTGAGATGCTGGACAAAGGCCTATCTTTCTCATCAATTAAAATTTATGCCTCTGCCATTTCGGCTCATTACAATACAGAGCCACCACTTTTCTCTCATCCTTTATTAAGGCAGTACCTCAGAGGAGTTAAAAATTTAAGGCCCCCAAGGAGACTACCAATACCTGCATGGGACCTCAACTATGTCTTGGAAAAGCTCACCCTACCTCTTTTTGAGCCAGTGGCTACTGCTGACATGAAGTTTTTATCTTGGAAAACAGCGCTGCTCTTAGCAATTACTTCTGCAAGATGAGTTTCAGAGCTACAGACACTCATGGCTGTGGAACCTTTCATCATTTTTCATCCGGACAGGGTCTCCCTGAGGACAAACCCAACATTTATGCCTAAAGTAGTGTCCAGTGTGGTGCTTAACTAGGCCATCCATATGCCTACTTTTTACGCAAATCCACAGAACAAGGGGGATAGAATTCTGCATTCTTTGGACATACACAGACAGCTTGGATTCTACTTGGACAGTACCAAAGCTTTCAGGAAGACAGAGCAATTACTAGTGGCATATACTGCAGGATCACAAGGAAAGCCTATCTCAAAGCAGACTGTTTCTAAGTGGTTAGGACATTGCATTCGTTTCTGCTACTTGCACCATGGCAAGCCAGTGCCTAAGGGAATTAGGCCTCATTCCACCAGAGCTGCAGCCACCTCAGTAGCCTTTCTCAGGGGAGTACCAACCAGAGACATTTTAGAGGCGGCTACTTGGAGTTCAGTGTACATCTTTACAAAGCATTATCATCTGCCACTCTACTCTAAATCCAGAGCAGGCTTTGCCACTGCAGTTCTGCAGGGCCTCATAGCCGCTCCTACTGCTGTCTAGTTCCAGCCTCCCAACCATAGCTTTGGGATTCTACTCAAATGTAATGACTGCAACAGTGAAACACGGAGAACATAGTACAGTTGTGTACACTTGGCCATAAATGTAGATGTTCGAGTGTATTCACTGTAGCAGTCCAGGTTACCCACCCGCCATCCCCCATTTTTCTATGGATCCTATCTTTCCTTCTCTGATTTATACAACCTATGTAGTGTATTTGCTTATAGTTGAAGGTAAAATTTATATTGGTGCATTTATTGTTTTATACATATAAAATTTGGCTACCCTTTTAAGGGGCACCTGACATCTGGGGCAAGAAAAACTGAAGAAAATGGCGTTGGCCGCTTCTTTTATACCCCTGGACGACCTGACGTCAGGGAAGGGGCGACAGCAGCTGACGCAGGACCCAGGACTTTGGAATTCAGGCCAGCTGAGGGCAACCTGCCAGCAGGATTACCCAAATGTAATGACTGCAACAGTGAATACACTCAAACATCTACATTTATTGTTAGTGTACACAACTGTACTTTCTTTTGTCATGCCCTTATCCCATTAAGCTGTCTACTTAACAGGTTGTCATGGCTGCAGTTTGGTTCCCAAAAAACATCAGTTTAGGATGGGATATACTTTTCTGAGGTGCAGGCCAAAACCAGTGAGTTATGGCTGACCAAGTTTGCAGATGACTGCAAGCTGGGTGGTGTCATCAATTCCCCGAGTGATGTGGACATCCTCCAAGAGGGTCTCACTCAGACAAATGACTGGTGCCAGAAACATGGCCTCAAGCTGAATACCAAAAAATCCATCATCATCCCTTTTGGGTAGAGTGACGTCCCCACAAATTATCACATTAATAACGTCTTAAGCACTCGATCAGTCGTGAGGGATTTGGGCACCCAGGTTGATAGCAACCTGACTTTTGACCACCATGTTGCTTCCGTTGTACGGAAAGTCTTCTACATGGCCCTCCTCATAAGTAAGGGTATCTCATCCAGGGGCAAGGAGGTCATAACATCCCTGTATTCTTCCCTTATAAGGCCCATTGAGTACAACGCCCCTTTCTGCATGTACCTCGTAAAGCACATGCAGCAGCTGGAGAGATCACAGAGGTTCCTCACTAGGAGAATCCAGGTCCTCAAACATCTACCATACACAGATAGGCTAAAAGCCCCATCTCTCTGCTCTGTTTCATACAGACTCCTTAGAGGTGACCTCTGTCTGGCATACAAAGGCATTCACAGACCCCACCTTGATGGGACTGCTGCATATCCGCAAGTCAAGTTCCACTTGAGTAACCCGCACGCGCGGCCTCAACCTGATGTTCTTCGTGTTTCACTGTTGCAGTCATTACATTTGGGTAATCTGCTGGCAGGTTGCCCTCAGTCGGCCTGATTAACAAAGTCTTGGGTCCTGCGTCAGATGCTGTCCCTTCTACCATGACGTCAGGTCGTCAGGGGTATAAAACATGCAGCCGACGCCATTACATCAGTCTTTCTTGCCGTGTGGTGCCCGAAGCAGAAGCAGTTCGCAAGTGCCGGTCGGCCGACTCCTAAAATTTTCGTTTTCGAGTTTCAGAACAGAAGTCTTCAACTTAAAGCTAAGTACCCCGTTGGGGAAAACTTTTTCTTGCTCCTTACCGATGTCAGTAAAAGTTAATAATTGCATTACTTGTGGGAAGCAAATACCTCATAAAGATTTTCATTAGTACTGTATTCCTTGCCTAGGCCCTGACCATGACGTACCTTGCTGTCGGTTTCGTGCCTTATTTAATCCGCGCACTATCCGTCGTCGGTGCATTTTTGCCTCTAAATATTTCGGTTCTCGGTTTAATTATCCAGAAATGACGTTGGTTAGCCATCCGACTGCCGGAATTCCAAAAAAATGCAAAGAAAAAAACAGAGACAGGCGTCGAGGTCCAAAACTGCCGACAACACTTCTCCTAAGCCAGTCGCCAGTTCGCCGGTACTCAGTGAGGCGCATTCGCAACCCCTGATACCCGCTACTTCTGACTCTCAGGCCTCTACTGAGATCCACTCGGAGTCCGGTATGCCGTGAGATGCTTCGCCTATGGAACCCGCGGATGTGTCTACCTTGGATGGATCCGAAGCCGCTGTGCAGGCATCTGCTTCTGAGGGTGTATTCAGGCCTACAGACTTGCATATTAAACCAACTCCGCCTTCTGTTATAAGGCCTAAATCTTGATGTATGCCTAAAAATCCAACGCCCAGGCAACATGTTCAGGCCCCTATGCCTAAAAAACAAATGATCAAAATGGCTGAAGATCTTATTACTCTAAACAGGGGTAGTCAACCCCCCCCCCCCCTTTCTAAGAGGCCTAGGACTGAGCTTGACTATGAATCTTCTGATCAGGGCTCTTTTTCTTCTAATTCTTTCAATGACCTGGATTTGTCCATACCTACTTATGAGGGATTCTGATGCACAGGATTCCATTCCCTCTGCTTCCCCCCCTGAGGATCTTTCTTTTGGGAAAACTTTACATACCTTAAGGGAGCATTTCCACTGGGAAAGTCAGGAATTTTCTGAATCTAAAAAAGAGGCTTAGGGATTTCCTTCTACCTCAGCATAGGCCTTTGGCTATACCTACTGTACTAGATATTGTTGATGATGTGTTTTCGGAATCCAGTATGGCCCCTGATTCCCTGCTTCCGGCTCCTAGTAAACCTGACAGAGATATTACAGGGTTCCTGAGTCCCACAAGTTCCTTTTCAAAAATCTTGTTGTGGATCCAGAAACCATTTCTCAGGGGCCCAAGGGCATTAAGGCTTCTCCTGCTAAAAATCCTACCCCTTCTGATAGAGACTCCAGAGCGCTGGATAGATGGGGTGAAAAGGTTTTTACTTCTACAACCTTGGCAATCAGGGCTTTAAATTGCCAATTTCATGTGCTAAAATAGCAGCAGCATGTTATGGGACTGCTTAAACAGAAAATGTTGATTCCTGACTGTGTGGAAAATAAAGATTTACAGGATTTATTGCATTTTGCTGAACAAGTTGGAAAACATACTTTGCAGTGTGGTTTTGATTCTTTAGAGGCCTCTTGCAGGGCTGCTTTTACTGGGTCTGGCTTAGAAGGCATGCTTGGCTTAAGGAGCAATCTCTGCCTGATCATGTTAAAGCAAAATTGTTGGATGCTCCTTTAAATCAGGACCGCCTGTTTGGCAATAAGGCTGAAGAAGTTCTAAAAAAGATGGAAGATAAGGCTAAATCTATGCAAACTGTAAAAGATTTCTTTCAAGTGCAACCTTCAAAATTTAGTAGGCACTGGCCTTCTGAGAACTGGTCCTTTCCAACTCCTTCCAGATCCACTCAAGCCAAACCCAGACACACCAAAGCACCAGGCTTCAGTCCCAAGGGACTCTCAGAACTAATTAATGGGGGGCCTCCACTTCCAAATCTGGAAATAACAAGACACCCCCTATGGTAAACAGTGTCTATGACTTTCCTTTAAAATTGCCAAGCACTTACCTTTCAGTCGCCCCTTTGGGGGGAAAGATTGCTCTTCATGCAAAAAACTGGGAACTCATAACCCAGGACAAATGGGTTTTAAATAGTGTCCCAGGGATACAGATTTCATTTCCACACATTGCCAACACCAAACAGGTGGCCAGACCTGCCCCCAAATCAGTGGGCAGAGGCTCAGAAACAAGTACTTTCTGTCTTAAACATGGGGGCTATTCAACCGGTACCAGAAGAGGAAAAGGGACAAGGTTTCTACTCCAGGCTTTTCCTGGTACCCAGAAAAGACAAATCATGGCTTCCAATTCTGGACCTGTCTACTCTAAACACCTTTCTGGACATGCCAGAATTCAAGATGCTGACTCTTCACCAGTTACTTCCTATGCTAGGCAAAGATGCGTGGTTGGGGACTCTATATTTAAAAGAAGCTTACCTGCAAATCCCAATCAGGGAATCTTGCAGAAGTTACCTATGCTTCAAAGCAGGCTACTTGCTTTATCAGTTCTCTGCACTGCCCTTTGGCTTGTCTATTGCGCCCAGGGTATTCACAAAGTGCCTGGCTCCAGTAATTGCAATTTGCAGGCAAAGAAATATTCAGATATATCCATACCTGGACGATTGTCTAATTCAGGCAGAAAACCAGGCCATACTTGTAAATCATCTGGTGTTTGTAAAAAGGGTTCTAACTTGTCTAGGGTACACCATAAACGAAAAGAAATCACAACTGGTACCCTCTCAACAGATTACATTCCTGGGTGCAAGCTTGAATACAACTGCCCATATGGCTTTCCTCACGCCAGAAAAGCAAATTCATTTGGTAACTTACTTCAAACAAGTGACCACAAAAACCCTGCTATCTGCAAGACAAATACTGCAAGCCTTGGGGTTCATGGCCTCCTGCATTCTTCTAATTCCATATTCAAGACTTCATATAAGGAAACTTCAGTGGTACTTAAAAAGTCTATGGAGTCAACATTGTCATAGCCTAGAAACAATGATTCCTATCATATCTTGCCTACGCCTGGAGTTCCTATGGTGGGCAGAGGCCTGCCACCAAAACAAGGGACTGCCATTCACACCACCCCCTGCCACCCAGACCCTAACTACAGACCTCAAACTGTGCATGGGGGGCTCACCTGGCAGGGAAGTGCATTCAGGGCAAATGGAACCCAAATCAAATGCACCTACATGTCAATGAAAAATAAATGTTAGCTGTACAGAATGCTCTGACAGCCCTCAAGGACTACATTCATCCAGGACAACTAATGGTAAAAAAGGACAACACCACGGTTATGTGGTACATAAACAAGCGGGGGGGGGGTACACATTCCTACCCCCTCTGCAGACTAGCCATGGCATTGTGAAACATGGCTTTGAACTACCAAGTGCAGCTACAAGCTCAATTCCTGCCAGGGAAACTGAATATACTGGCAGACAGACTAAGCAGAAATCTCATGGACCCACATGAGTGGAAACTGGAACCACGGATTTTCAACATGTTAACATGGAAATGGGGGAGCCCAAACATAGATCTATTTGCCTCCCCCAGAACTACCAGTTGGACAAATTTTGCACAAGGACTCCTCACAAAAAAGCCTGGAAAGTGGATGCTCTGTTCTTCATCTAGAAAAACGTATCAGTTTACGCCTTTCCCCCTCTGCCTCTGCTCTTCAAAGTTCTGCAAAAAGTCAAACAGGACAAACCAAAAATGATTTTGATTGCTCCAGACTGGCCACGCCACCACTGGTACCCACTCATGCACAGTGTGTCACAAATACCTCCATGGCACCTGCCTCAGACACCTTCCTTACTGTCTCAGCAGGAGAACCAAATTCTGCACCCTCAGCTCCCAACATTCAACTTTGCAGCTTATCTAATCACTTAAATTCACCCTTAGCATCCCTCAGCAAACCTGTGATGGATGTCGTCTTGGAGGCGAGAAGACCTAGTACTAGAAAATCTTATGCTGACAAATGGAAAAGATTCTGTGCCTGGAACCAATCTTTAGGGATGAGCACAGCAGCGCCCAATTTACTTCAGATTTTGCAATACTTAACTGAGATGTCTTTTTCCTCTCTTAAAATCCACGCTTCAGCTCTTCAGCTATTTCAGCTCACCATAATACAGAACCACCCCTCTTTTCTCATCCCCTGCTCAAACCGTATCTCAGAGGGGCAAAGAACTTGAGACCACCTAGGAGATCTCCTACCCTGCCTGGGACCCTAACTTTGTTTAGGAAAAGCTCACTTTGCCTCCTTTTGAGCCAGCTGCTACTGCAAACTTAAAATTTCTTTCTTGGAAAACAGCCTTCCTCTTAGCAATTACTTCAGCTAGAAGGATATCTGAATTACAGGCCCTTATGGCAGTGGAGCCTTTCATCATCTTTCATGCGGACAAGGGTATCTGTGAGGACTAATCCATCCTTCATGCCCAAGGTGGTTTCCATTGTGGCTCTTAACCAGTCCATTCATTTGCCAACCTTCTATCCCAAGCCACAGAACAAAGGGGAACGGATTTTGCATTCCTTGGACATGCACAGACGACTTAGATTCTACTTGGACAGAAATAAATTTCGAAGAAAATCTGAACAATTGCTAGTGTCATTTGCTGCTGGGGCAGAGGGGAAGGCTATTTCAAAATGAACCAATTCTAAATGGATAAGCCATTGCATTAATTTCTGCTATAAGCACCATGGAAAACCTATCCCCCAGGGGATCAGATCTCATTCCACCTGGGCTGCATCTACTTCTGCAGCCTTTCTCAGAGGTGTTCCTACCAGGGATATTCTAGAAGCTGCTACCTGGAGTTCTGTACATACTTTCACCAAGCATTATCATGTACCAATTTTCTCTAAATCCAGAGCTGGCTTTGCCACTGCTGTCTTGCAGGGCCTTATAGCTCGTCCTAGTGCTGTACAAATTCCTCCTCCCAACCATAGCTTTGGGAATCTTCCCAAATGTAATCACTGCAACAGTGAATCACGAAGAACATAGTACAGTTGTGTACACTTGCCATAAATGTAGATGTTCGAGTGTATTCACTGTTGCAATCCTGGTTACCCTCCCTCCAGCCCCCTGTTTTTCTCTTACTGTATCTCTACTTTCTTTTACTATGCTTAAAAACCTTTTTGGTGTATTTGCTTTTGGTTGGAGGTATATTTTTGTGCTTTTAATTTTATTTGCTCCCCATTTGGGGTGCACCTGACATCTGGGGCAAGAAAAACTGATGTAATGGCATCGGCCGCATGTTTTATACCCCTGACGACCTGACGTCATGGAAGAAGGGACAGCATCCAACGCAGGACCCAAGACTTTGTTAACCAGGCCGACTGAGGGCAACCTGCCAGCAGATTACCCAAATGTAATGACTGCAACAGTGAATACACTCAAGCATCTACATTTATGGTAAGTGTACACAACTGTACTTTCTGTGACATCAACAAGACTTGTTGACGGACAGATTTGTTTCCCAGAGACTCCCCATCTATGGAATAGACTCCCTCTCCACATCAGGCAGAGTACCTCTTTACCCCTTTTTAAGCGCAACCTGGATAACTGGATGGGAAACAGAAAATATACCTTGGGGTTCCACCCATGTCCCTCCTGGACAGAGGCATCGGGTGCTGATTTGTCTAAACATGGGCTAAATTCTTGGCTAGGCTTATAAGGACCTCAGGGCTAATAGCCTAGTAACCTCCTATGATCCTATAAAAGAACTTGAGCAAGAGGGAGTGTATAAATATTTGGGAATTAATGAACGATCAACAAGAAATGTGAATAAAACTTGCTAAGCAATATTTTAGAAGACTAAAATTAATGCTTAAAACAGCATTGACATAAGAACACAGTTCAAGCTATAAACCAATTTGTTGTTCCTGTCGTTACTTACAGTTTTGGAGTGATTGACTTCCTCAAAAGGTGTTGGATAGGAAAACAAGAAGGATGCTTCATGCTCATCATATCATTTATAAAAATCAGTGGCATACTAAGACTATATATTGCCCGTTCTGAAGGAGGTATGGGCCTCCTCGAAACTGATTACATGTATAAATCTGCAGTCATGGGACTGCATACATATCTGCTAACCTCATAATACCCAAACATAGTGAACGTTTTGAAACATGAAGAGAAAAGCCTAAGATGACTTCCCTGCTTAGTTTAGCAGAATATCGGCATCAAGCAGGCATGGAAATAAAACCAGAAGTAGATAAAAATGTGGCAAAAAAACAGAAGAAAAAAATACAAGGTGAAGAATCAGACGAGAAGGCAAGAAATGTGAAAAATGCATAAATATAGTTGCAAGTATAGAAAACTCTTGGAACAACCTTGTGTTGCTCAGGGTAAAATGCAGAAATAGTTAAGGAGAGGTGAATTTAAACCAGAAGACGAAAAGTTAGTATTGGCGGCCCAAGGTAGTGGACTAAGAATATGTTGGTTTGCAAAGTGCATTGAACATTTGGGAGAAACAGACAAATGCAGGTTTTGTAAAACAGAATTGGAAACATCACACACCTTGTTGCTGGTTGTGATATGCCATTGGCAGAAGGACTTTATACTGAAAGGCAGGACTGTTGCACTGAGGATTGTGTAAACATTATAATATTGAGGTAGCTGAAAAACACTGGAAACATGAGCCACAAAAACATTATAAAAATTGATGTTTGTCACATGGGATCACCCATTACCAACAGTTCAAAAAGTAGATGTGAGAAAACCAGATACAGTAGTCCATGAAAAGAAGACAAAAGTAGCATTGATCATTGAAATTGCTACACCCATTGAGTACAGTCTTACATAAGGAGAGAGGCAAAATCATAAAATACTAGGATTTGCAGGCAGAAACAAGGCCAGTGTGAAAGAAGATACCCAGACAGTTCCAGCAGTAGTAGGAGTGACAGGGTCTTGCAAAAAAGAATTTACAATCGTACTTGGATGATGTTCATCGTGTTACACTGTTGCAGTCATTACACTTGGGTTATCCTGCTGGCAGGCGACCCGTAGTCGGCCCGAGTTCCAAAGTCTTGGTCCGGCGTCGGTTGCTGTCGACTCTTCCCTGACGTCAGTGCGCCAGGGGTATAAAAGTTGCAACAGACGCCATTTTCTTCAGTCTTTCTTGCCGCACGGTGCCCGAAGCATAAGCAGTTCGCAAGTGCCGGTCAGCCAACTCCTGAGATCTTCAAAATTGAATTTCAGAACCGAAGTCTTCAATAAAGCTAAGTACCCCATTGGGGAAACTTTTTCCTGCTCCAGACCGATGTCAGTAAAAGTTAATAATTTTATTTCTTGTGGGAAGCAAATACCTCATAAGGGCTTTCACTCTTACTGCATTCCTTGCCTAGGCCCTGACCACGACGTCACTAGTTGTCGGTTTTGTGCTAGATTTAATAAACACACTATTAAACGTCGGTTTGAATTTGCTCTACATTATTTTGGACGAAGATTTAATTATATAATGCCGTCGGAACAGCTGACGACCGCAATGTATAAAAATCGCAGAGACAAAGAAAAAGACAGGCATCCGAGGTCCAAAACCGACAACGAAGCCTCTTCTAGGCCAGTCGCCGGTTCTCAGTGAGACGCTTTCGCAGCCCCTGACACCTGCTACCTCAGAGCCACAGGCCGCAACCGACAGCTACGTGGAGACACCGAGGCCTGTGGAAACTCAAGGTATTGGGCCTATGGAAAATATACCCTCAGATGGGTCCGGAGCCGCTGAGCAGGCATCGGCTTCTGAGGGTGTTTTCAGACCTTCACAGCTTACAATTAAAGCTACTACAGCAGCAAAGGCAAAGTCAAAAACACCATTAATGACAAAGAAGCAAGTGCAGCATTCTCCAGAACAGTCATCCATACCTAAGAAACAGATGCTTAAAATGGCCGAAGACCTTATTACTTTAATCGGGGGCTCCCATCCCCCTCCTGACAAAAGGCCTAGGCAAGACACTGATTCCTCTGATCAGGTTTCCATTTCCTCTGATTCTTCTTCTGACCAGGGCTATTCTCTCCCTCCCTATGAGGACTCTGATGCTGAAGAGTCCATTCCTTCAGCCTCACCGTCTGAGGATTACTCTTTTGGGGAAACCCTGCACACCATGAGGGAGCATTTCCATTGAGAGAGCCAGGATTACTCAGAATCCAAGAAAAGGGTCAGAGATTTTTTTCTATTGCTTCAGCACAGGCCCTTGGCTATCCCCCTGTGCTTAATATTGTTGATGATGTTTTTTCTGAATCTAGTCTGTCCCCAGATTCTTTACCCCCTGCACCAGTAAAGCCAGACAGATACTACAGGGTCCCTGACTCTCACAAATGTCTTTACAAAAACCCCGCTGCGGACCCAGAAACTATTTCTCAGGGTCCAAAAGGGGTTAAAGTTTCCACTGCCAAAAATCCTGTCCCCTCAGATAGGGATTCTAGAGCTCTGGACAGATGGGGGAAAAAGTTTACACTTCTTCTACTTTAGCTGTAAGAGCTTTAAACTGTCAGTTTCACATGCTTAAATATCAGCAGTATCTCATGTCATTGTTAAAGCAGAAAATGGTTACAAATATAGAAGGTCCTGACTGTAAAGAAATGCAGGATTTATTGCATACAGTTGAACAAGTGGGAAAGCATACTCTGCAATGTGGTTTTGATTCATTAGAGGCTTCTTGTAGAGCAGCAGTTACAGGCTCAGTTATTCGAAGACATGCTTGGTTGAAAGAACAAAGTTTACCTGACCATGTTAAAATAAAATTATTGGATGCTCCACTACAGCATGATACTTTGGTGTTAAGGCAGAAGAGGTTTTAAAGAAAATGGAGGATAAAGCAAAGTCAATGCAAACTGTGAAAGATTTCTTACAGGTTCAACCACCTAAATTTAGCAGGAACTGGCCTTCAAAAAATTGGTCCTTTCCAGTGTCAGACAGGCCACAAAGAGGCAGATACAGACGCCCAAGAGGCAGATCTCAGCCCCAAGGCTCCTACAGACCTAAACAATGGGGTGATTTATCCCCCAAAGGAGGAGAAGACAAATCACAACCTTATAGGAAACCGTCACAATGACTTCCCTCTGCAAATACCAAGCTTTTACCAGTTGACAGCACCCCTAGGGGAAAGCTAGCACTTTTCTCAAAAAATTGGCACATGATCACCCAAGACCAATGGGTGTTGAATATAGTTTCTCAAGGGTACAGGTTCCACTTCCACACGCTTCCAAATAAAAAAGGTATGCCAAACCTGCCACCAAACCAATGGGCAGAGGCACAAAAACAGATTGCGGCTCTTATGGATATGGGAGCTATTCAAAATGTTCCACAAGAAGAACAGGGCCAAGGATTTTACTCAAGACTTTTCCTAGTACCCAGAAAGGACAAAGCATGGAGACCAATACTGGACCTGTCAATCCTAAATACTTTCCTAGATGTACCAAAATTCAAAATGTTAACACTACAACAACTCTTGCCCATGCTGGGCAAAGAGGCTTGGCTAGTTACTTTGGATCTCAAGGAGGCATACCTGCACTTCGCAATCAGACAATCGTGCAGAAGATACCTCAGATTTATAGCAGGCTCAATGCATTATCAATTCTCTGCACTGCCCTTTGGCTTATCTACTACGCCAAGGGTCTTCACAAAATGCCTGGCACCAGTAATTGCATTTTGCAGACAAAAAGGAATTCAAATATATCCCTACTTGGACGACTGCCTTATTCAAGCAGAGAGCAAGGACATTCTTCTAAAGCAAATGAAGTTTGTAAAAATATTACTAACTTGCCTAGGGTACACAGTAAACAAAAAGAAATCAAAACTAGTACCCTCTCAAGAGATAATATTCCTGGGTGCAAGCTTAAATACAACTACCCAGATGGCTTATCTCACGCCAGACAAACAAAAGCAACTGACTCATTACTTTCAAATGATGGCAACAAAGACCCAGCTCCCTGCAAGAAAAATTTTGCAGGCCCAGGGTTTCATGGCATCTTGCATTCTACTAATTCCATATGCCAAACTGCATATGAGGAAACTACAATGGTATCTAAAAAGTGTTTGGACTCAGCATTGTCACAGCCTAGAGACAATCATAACCTTGATTCCCTGCCTACAACAGGAGTTTCAATGGTGGTCCCAGGCCTGTCACCACAACAAGGGACAGCCTTTCACCTTACCTACAGCCAGGCAGACAATAACAACGGATGCATCGGATTACGCCTGGGGAGCACATATGGCAGGAAAATGTATTCAGGGCACGTGGCCCAAGGAACAAATGCATCGTCACATCAATCAAAAAGAGATGCTAGCTGTACAGAATGCCCTGACAGCCTTCAAGGACCTAATACATCCAGGACAATTATTAATAAAGATGGACAAATACCACAGTTATGTGGTACATAAACAAGCAAGGGGGCACACATTCCTACCCCCTATGCAGACAAGCCATGACTTTGTGGAACACAGCACTGACTTACCAGGTACATCTGCAAGCACAATTCCTGCCAGGAACAAAAAATACACTGGCAGACGAACTAAACAGAAATCTCATGGATCCTCATGAATGGAAGCTAAATCCACAAGTGTTCATCATTATAACAAGGGAATGGGGACGCCCAGACATAGATCTGTTTGCCTCCACTCACAATTGCCAATTACAGAAATTTTGCACAAGGACTTATCACTCTCAAGCATGGAAAGTGGATGTTCTATCTTTCGACTGGAAAAACCTGAGTCTGTGCCTTCCCTCCGATGCCTCTTCTCACCAAGGTGCTTCTAAAAGTCAGACAAGAGAGGCCAAAAATGATCCTGATTGCACCAGACTGGCCACGCCAGCACTGGTACCCAATCCTAAAGATTTTGTCCCAAGGCCCGCCTTGGCCTCTACCTCAAATCCGTCATCTTCTGACATAGCAAAACAGCCAGATTCTGCACAGTCAACTCAGAACCTTAAACCTGGCAGCATGGCAGATAATGTAGCCACTCAGACCGCACCTCTCTCTAAAGCTGTTATGGATGTAATTTTGGAAGCCAGGAGACCCAGCACTAGGAAATCTTATGCGGAAAAAATGGAAGAGCTTCTGTGCTTGGAACCAGGCACAAGGGCTCGACCCACTGGTCCCTAATATGCCTCAGATTTTACAATACCTGACTGAGATGTTGGACAAAGGCCTGTCTTTTTCTTCTATTAAAATCCATGCCTCTGCCATTTCAGCTCATTACAATACGGATCCTCCTATTTTTTCACATCCTCTACTACGACAGTACCTCAGAGGGGCAAAGAATATAAGACCCCCTAGGAGAGCACCAGTACCTACTTGGGACCTCAACTTTGTTTTAGAAAAACTAACACTTCCTCCTTTTGAACCAGCCAGCACAGCTGATCTAAAATTCTTTTCATGGAAAACTGCTCTGCTCCTAGCAAGAACTTCAGCAAGAAGAGTTTCAGAGTTACAGGCATTGATGGCTGTGGAACCTTTCCTCTTTTTTCACCAGGACAGGGTTTCTCTAATGACGAACCCAACATTCATGCCAAAAGTGGTCTCCAACGTGGCCTTAAACCAAACTATTCATTTGCCTACTTTCTACCCAAATCCCCAGAATAAAGGGGAAAGACTTCTGCACTCTTTGGATGTACACAGGCAGCTACGTTTTTACTTGGACAAAACAAAAGCTTTCAGAAAAACTGAGCAACTGTTTGTAGCATATGCTGCAGGATCACAAGGAAAACCTATTACAAAGCAGATAATCTCCATATGGATAGGACACTGCATCCGCTTCTGTTATGCACAACATGGCAAATCTGTGCCTAAGGGCATTAGGCTTCATTCTACCAGAGCAGCAGCCACTTCAGCAGCTTTCCTCAGAGGGGTACCAACCAAAGACATATTAGAAGCTGCAACCTGGAGCTCAGTGCACACTTGTACCAAGCACTACCACCTACCTCTCTACTCCAAATCCAGAGCAGGCTTTGCCACTGCAGTTCTGCAGGGCTTGTTAGCCTCGCCAAATCCAATCTAGACCCAGCCACCCTACCTCAGCTTTGGGATTCTACCCAAGTGTAATGACAGCAACAGTGAAACACGATGAACATAGTACAGTTGTGTAACTACCATAATGGTTACCCACCCTCCATCCCCCTCTTTGCTGGGACTACTCTGTACTTCTCTTCTCTATACAACCTATGTGGTGTATTTGCTTTTAGAAGAAGAAAATGTTTTTAGTGATATATGCATGGTTGTTTGGCATATTTTTTTATCTTTACAGCCTTCATATCTGGGGGCACCTGACATCTGGGGCAAGAAAAACTGAAGAAAATGGCGTCGGTTGCAACTTTTATACCCCTGGCGCACTGACGTCATGGAAGAGGCGACAGCAACCGACGCCGGACCAAGACTTTGGAACTCAGGCCGACTACGGGTCGCCTGCCAGCAGGGTAACCCAAGTGTAATGACTGCAACAGTGAATACACTCGAACATCTACATTTATGGTAGATACACAACTGTACTTTCCTTCGCTCTCATTCTCCGTATTCCGAAATGGCTTCGATAAGCCATCCGACTACCGATCTTCCAAAAAAAGTAAGAATAAAGGCAGACCGCATAGTCCAAAACTGCCGACGCTTCCATTTAGCTAGTCGCCAGTCCGCCGGTACTCATTGAGGAGCTTTCGCAGCCCCTGGTACCCGCTCCTACAGATTCGCAGGCCGAGACCAATTTGGAGTCCAGTATACCACGAGATGCTTCTTTAGCTATGTAACCTGCGGATGTCTCTACCTTGGATGGGTCCGGAGCTGCTGTGCAGGCACCGGCTTCTGAGGGTGTATTCAGGCCTTCCAGTTTTCATATTAAACAGACGACTTTGTTTCAAACCAAAAATACCGAATTTCTCAGGCCCAGAGTTCGCACTACGCCTAGGAAACCGGTGACCAAAGCGCATTCTCAGGCCCACGCGCTACAGAAACAAATGCTTAGAATGGCTGAAGATCTTATTACTTTACTTAGGGGAAGCCAGCCTTCCCCCTCAAAAAGACCAAGAACTGATTTTCCTTCTGATTCTTCAGATCATGACTCTGATCCTTCTGACTACCAGGACACACCCTTATCTACCAATGAGGATTCTGATGCAGAGGCTTCCATTCCTTCTGCTTCCCCACCAGAAGATTTTTCCTTTGGTGAAACCCTGCATACCCTGAGAGAGCATTTTCACTGGGAGTGCCAGGACTACCCACAGTCCAAAAAGAGATTTGGGGAATTTTTAAACTTGCCTCTAGCCAATCCCTCCTGTTCTGGAAATTGTAGATGATGTCTTCTTGGAATCCAGCCTTACCCCTGATGCTTTGCCTCCAGCTCCCAGGAAACCTGACTGGTACTACAGACTACCCGACTCCCACAAATTCCTCTTTAAGAATCCTACGGCGGATCCAGAGACCATTTCCCAGGGACCTAAAGGCATTAAGGCTACAACAGCCAAAAACACTACCCCTTCAGACAGGGATTCTAGGGCTTTAGACAGATGGAGTAAGAAGGTGTACACCATTGCTACTATTGCCACCAGGGCTTTAAATTGCCAGTTTCATATGTTAAAGTATCAGCAACATATTATGGAGCTAATTAAATAGAAAATGATGTTGATTCCTGATTGTGCAGAACATTAAAGATTTACAAGAGTTAATGCATTCTGCTAACCAAGTTGGAAAACATAATTTGCAATGTGGTTTTGATGCCTTAGAAGCATCTTGCACGGCAGCTGTCACTGGGTCTGTTCTTAGAAGGCATGCTTGGCTTAAGGAACAAATCTTGCCAGACCATGTCAAAGCAAAATTACTAGATGCACCATTAAACCAAGAATGCCTGTTTAGCAATAAAGCAGAAGAGGTCCTCAAAATGCTAAGTCTATACAAACTGTTGATTTCCTACAGGTACAACCACCTAGATTCAGTAGCCATTGGCTTTCTAAAAACTGGTCCTTTCCAGTCCCTCCCAGACCTTCTCAGTCCAAACCCAGGGGCAGCAGACCACCAGGATTACAGTCTCAGGGTATGCACAGCTCTAAGCAATGGTGTGCTCCCACTGCTAAAACGGGGGGGGGGGGTAGTAAGTCACCATCCTATGATAAAATCTCACAATGACTTATCCTTAACCCTTCCAAGCCTTGCCTGAGTACTTGCACCCTTAGGAGGAAAACTTGCCCTGCATGCAAAAAAAATGGGAGTACATAACCCAGGACAGATGGTCTTGAACACTGTATCCCAGGGATACAGATTCTACTTCCACTCACTGCCAACCCCAAACAGATGGCCAGACCTCCCCCCAAACCAGTGGGCAGAGGCCCAAAAGCAAGTACTTTTCTTCAGTATCATGGCTATTCAACCTGTCCCAGCAGAGCAAAGGGGGCAAGGTTTTTACTCCAGACTGTTTGTGGTACCCAGAAAAGAAAACTCTTGGTTGCCCTATCCTGGATCTGTCTATTCTCACCACCTTCCTGGTGGTTCCAAGGTTCAAAATGCTTGCTCTCAAACAGTTGCTTTCTATGCTAGCCACCCTAGACTTAAAAGAAGCTTATCTGCACATCCCCATAATGGAATCTTGCAGGAAATATCTAAGTTTCAGAGCAGGCTGTATGCACTATCAGTTATCTGCACTTCCCTTTGGCTTATCTACTGTAACCAGGGTATTCATGAAATGCCTAGCTCCAGCCACTGCATATTGCAGACAGAGAAAAATTCAAATTTACCCATACTTGGACGATTGCCTGATTCAGGCAGACAGTCAGGAATTGCTACTACAGCACCTGACATTTGTAAAGAGACTTCTAACTTGACTGTGGTACACCATCAATAAAAATAAATCGCATCTGGTACCCAGCCAAGAGATTGTATTCTTGGGAGCAAGCTTGAACACAACTTCCCAGATGGCATTTCTCACTCCAGAAAAACAAATTTATTTGACAAACTGCTTCAATCTACTGGCCACCAAAATCCAGCTATCTGCAAGAAAAATGATGCAAGCCCTAGGGTTCATGGTCTGTTGCATTCTACTAATTCCATATGCAAGACTGCATATGAGGAACTTCAGTGGTACTTAAAAAGTCTCTGCTGTCAACATTCTCAAGACCTGGAAACAATGATTCCTATCATTTCTTGCCTAATTACAGAGTTCCGTTGGTGGGCAGAGGCCTGCTACCACAACAAGGAACTCCCTTTCACTCAAACCCCTGCCGCCCAAACCCTAACAGATGCATCAGACTGTGCATGGGGGGCTCACATGGCAGGACAATGCATTCAAGGCAAATGGAGCCCAAAGCAAATGCACCTGCATATCAGTCAAAAAGAAATGTTAGCTGTACAGAATGCTCTGATAGCCTTCAAATGCCTTATTCTTCCAGGGCAACTATTGATAAAGACAGACAACACCACATTTATGTGGTACATAAACAAGCAGGGGGGAACCCATTCCTACCCACTCTGCAGAGTAATCATGGCTCTGTGGAACACAGCCTTGAGCAATCAGTTGCACCTGAAAGTTCAGTTCCTGCCAGGCAAACTAAATTCACTGGCAGACGACTTAAGTAGAAATCTAATGGACCCACCCAAGTGGAAACTAGAACCCAAAATATTCAAGCTTCTGATCCACAGGTGGGGAACACCAGAGGTGGACCTCTTTGCTTCCCCTCAGAACTATCAATTGAGCAAATATTGCATCAGAATTACCCACAGCCAAGCATGGAAAGTAGATGCCCTGTCCTTCACATGGGAAAACCTTTCAAATCTATGCCTTTCCCCCTCTGCCCCTCCTCTCGAAGGTTCTACTAAAGATCAAACAGGACAAGCCAAGGACAATCCTGATTGCCACAGCAGCACTGTTACCCACTTTTGCGAAGTCTGACAGTAGTGCCACCATGGTACCTGCCTCAGACATTTTCCCCGCTGTCCCAGCAGGAGAGCCAGATTTTGCATCCTCAGCTACAAACCCTGAACGTAGCAGCCTGGCTCATCCACTGAACTCATCACCAGCAACCCTCAGTAAACAGGTGCTGGATGTCATCCTTGAGGCAAGGAGGCCTAGTACTAGAAAATCTTATTCGGTTAACTGGAAAAGATACTGTTCTTGGAGCCAATCTCAGGGAATGGACACAACTGTCCCCAGCTTACGTCATATACTAGATTACTTAACAGAAATGCTCCACAAAGGCCTATCCTTCTCTTCTATTAAAATTCATGCCTCTGCCATCTCAGCTCATTATAATGCTGAGCCCACCCCTCTTCTCTCATCCTGTGGTCAAACAGTTCCTGAGAGGAGCCACAAATGTAAGATGACCCACCCCCCCCCAGGAGAGCTCCCACTCCGGCCTGGGACCTTAACTTTGTATTGGGAAAGCTCATGCTTCCATTCTTTGAACCTGCTGCTACAGCAGAGTTAAAATTCCTCTCCTGGAAAACAGCTTTACTTCTAGCTATCACTTCAGCAAGAAGTGTGTCTGAATTGCAGGCCCTTATGGCCGTGGAACCCTTCATTATCTTCCATGCGGACAGGGCTTCCCTTAGGACTTAACCCATCATTTATGCCCAAGGTGGTATCTAGTGTGGCTTTAAACCAATCCATTAATTTGCCAACTTTTTCCCCTAAGCCTCAGAATAAAGGGGAAAGGATCCTGCACTCCCTGTATGTGCACAGGCAGCTTAGGTTCTAGCTGGACGGGACAAACCTTTCAGAAAATCTGATCAGCTGCTAGTCAGCTTTGCTACAGGGGCAGAGGGCAAGGCCATTTCAAAGCAAACCATTTCTAAACAGATAGCACACTGCATCCATTTCTGCTACAAACACCTTGGGAAAGCTACCCCACAGGAGAACAAAACACATTCCACTAGGGCCACATCAACCTGTACAGCATTTCTCAGGGGAGTTCCTACCAGGGACATCCTGGAAGCTGCAGCCTGGAGCTCTGTACACAGTTTCACCAAGCATTGCCACTTACCTATCTTATCTAAATCCAGAGCTGGATTTGCCACAGCAGTCTTACAGGGCCTGCTTGCCAGCCTTAATGCTTCTTGACTGCCTACACCCATCCTCAGCTTTGGGAATCAACCCAAATGTGAAGACTGCAACAGTGAAACACGAAGAACATAGTACAGTTGTGTACACTTACCATAAATGTAGATGTTCGAGTGTATTCACTGTTGCAGTCCTGGTTTCCCTCCCTCCAGCCCCCTGACTTTTCTATGCTTCTACCTATCCTTTTTGTTTAGCCATATCTTATATCATTGATATTTACTTTTTGTTTGGGGGGGGGGGGTTCCACACCATGTAATTGTTTCCTATTTTGGGGGCTCCTGACATCTGGGGCAGAAAAACTGATGTAATGGCGTCTGCTGAATGTTTTAAACCCCTGACATCATGGAAGAAGCGACAACATCCGACACAGAAATCCCAAGACTCTGGTATTCAGGCTGACTGAGGGCTACCTGCAGGCAGATAAACCAAATGTGATGACTGCAACAGGGAATACACTCGAACATCTACATTTATGGTAAGTGTACACAACTGTACATGTGAGAGTGTTCAATCTCGCCGTTTGTTCTTACACACGGGTTCGGAGCCGATCCTCGGCTCCGAGTCGGCCGCATAGCAAAGCTCTGCATCTTAGAGAAGCTCGAGACCAGGCTATATCCCACAATCCTCCCTGCCATTACTCAGATCTAGTTTGCCGCTGCAACGGGTCACATCGTTCAGAGAGCTCGGACCAGAGAAAACTGTTAGACAGATAAGATGGTCTTTTTTTTTTTTTTTTTGTTGTCAAAAGTTCTTATACTTCTATTTTATTTTCTGATACTATAGTGTGTGTGTGTGTGTGTATTGTAGTTAGTTTTTTTTATAGGTTTCCCTTTTGGGGCCTACCCTTCTTTAACCTATAGCTTTAATTTCTTCCTTAATATTACCTAGTGTTAAATTCTCTCTTCTTTTACAGTGAGTTTACTGTTATGTCTGAAAAAGCCAAGTCTGGTTTTAAAATGTGTCAGTGTGGACAGAAAATGTCCATCACTGACCACCACACTTCCTGCGTCTACTGTCTTGGCCCTCTCCACTTGCAAGAGGATTGCTCTATTTGCCATTCCTTCAGTGGGAGGGTCATGACAGATAGACGCAGGAAACTTATAGACAGGGGACTTCTTAAGCCTGCCTTCCAGGAGGCCTTGGACAAGTCTGACCAGGCTTCTAAGTCCTCGAAGGGGTCGAAGATGTCGGAGTCCATGTCATCGGCTCCGAGTACATCTTTAAAGTTTGTTCGCCGGTTCCACAGACTTCGGGGCCAAGCGTCGAACGTTTATCTCTCACTGAGCCCCAGGTCTTGGAACAGGTGTCGGAACTACCGCCACCTTCTATTCTTCGGTCGGTGCCATCTTCGGCCCCTTCGACCCGATCTTCCAGACCATTATCCGATACTGATGTGGATCGTGTCGTGCAGAAACTTATGGAGAACACGGCCCTTTCCAAATTGATTGCAGTTTCCTCCCAATTGGTGTCGAAACTAGAAGGCCTTCCCTTATCTACAACAGGTCCTCCTTCGAGACCCATCCAGTCTTCGGAGCCGGAAGAGGATGAGCCGATGATAGTGGAGCCCTCGGTGCCGAAACCATCCATTGCACGATCGACACCATTTACCTCGACTCCATCGGAACCTATAGGTGAGTCGCGGAGTCGACGATCTCTCCTTGGTTCCGGGACCGAGTCGCACCGACCTTCGGTGCCGACTCTCCTCGGGCCTCGGCGCAGATCGGCTCGGCTCCGCCTCGGGTCGAGACCCATGGGCCCCGTGTCTCGGATTCTTCCATGTTCTTCGAACCGGGGAGTCCTCGACCGAGGTTCAGGGGTTTTGACCTTATGAGGAAGGTTTTGTCTACACAGACAACCACTTCATCGGACGCGTCTTCTCCCTCCCTTAAGGAGCCGCTTTCTGTTTCTGTTCCCACGACACATCCAAAGCGTGGAGCACCATTGTCTCAGCCATCCCCAGAGGATGCCCCTGTTCCTCGGAGGCCTCACCGAATCCCCTCCGATGAGGTTCCGAGGAAAAGATTGTGCAAGAGGAGGCACTTAGATTCCCCACAGGAATCTCTAACTTCTGACACTGACTTGGATGAGTCAGAGGGGTCCCCAAAATCCTCCGAGGATGTCTCATTTGCGGACATCTTGGAGATATTAAAACAGAGGGGTGATTGGCAGTCCCTAGCCCCCACGGAGGACGAGTCGGTGTTGCTGAAGGCATTTGGTGCTCAACCTTCTACCTCCTGGGTTACTCCGCCCTTCGATGAGTTAATGGATTTGATTGCTCGAAGCGTGGGAGACACCGGACACAGTGGAACCGGTCCCTCGAAAACCAAGCAAATTTATTACCGCTCCCCAGGACAAGACTTATCTCACCAAAGGAGTCCCGGTTGACGCTATGGTGGTGGCCGCAGCCACTAAAAAGGAGATGTCGGAGTCTTCCTCTTCTGTTCATCCTCCTAATAAGGATTCTAGGACTATGGACAGATACGGGAAGCGCATTTTTAGTTCAGCGACTTTTTCCATGCGTTCGCTAAACTATTTGACACATTTTACACGACTACAGAGCGATCTCATCAAGGAGCTGGGAGATACCCTCCAGGGTAACACAGATGCTGCTGTTTCAGATAAGGTAACAGAGTGGGAAGCATTGAGCTGCCTGTTGGTCCAGTTTTGTGAGGTTTCAGCCAGCAACTTGTAGTTTATTGGTCGTTTTGGGCCAGTTCCTAGCTTCTTTCAGCCCCCTGATATAAAAAACGCTAAACGCGCGTTTGCGCGATTAAGCGCGGAGCTGCTACCGTTGCACACTAGGGCAGCACTGGTTAAGCAGGTTTAAACTATTCGGGCTACCTAAATTCCACTCTTCAAATTTTCCCTTAAAGCTACCTTCCTCGAACTATACTACTGATCTAATCAGCGTATACTATAACTAAAAAGATCATCTCTACTTGACTCCAAGTAGACTATTCTCTATCTGTTAAGCCTAGCACTTGCTCCTACAGTACTTATTACCTTGATACGGTGCTCTTGTCATAGATAGTACCCGAAAAAGGCAACCCCCCATTTCTCGGTCATCCACGTCCCCCGGAATCTTCTTTAAAATTTTTTTTTTGTCTATTCCTTCTAGCATGTCGAGGGATCAGTTGCTAGTGTCCTCTCCTGCTCAGCTGGTGAACCTGGGAATATTGAGGCAATGTTACAATTGCCTCATGTACACAGACAACCCTCTCCTCCTCCCACAAAACACAAATACATGCGAGAGATGCAACTATACAGCCAAACTGGAGGCTGAGCTCTCTCAACATAGGACTGGCAAGACCAGTCAGGAGGAGAAGGTTACCACACACACTATAGACCCAGTCTCACATAGTACCATTACAACCTCAAATCATACACATAAACACACAAAGACATACTCGGAGGCTCTGATCAAAAATCTACCAAAACAGCAGAGGCCACCAAAGCAGACACCCAAACAACCACCACCTCAGAACACAACACCTGCAACACATAGACCTCACAGTCAGAGTGTCAAACAGTCACAGCCCTTAAGGCCAAACACAATGCCAGACACACTAGTCATTGGTGACTCCATAGTCAGACACACTGACGTCCCGCTCACCAGACTGAGTAAGGAGAAGGTCACAGTAAGCTGCCTGTCGGGCGGTAGAATCCGCCACATAACGCAAGCACTCACGTCTCTCAACAGCAGGTACAAATATGACTCCGTCATTGTCCACGCTGGTGTAAACGACCTGAGACGTACCTCCTTGGACTACATGAAAAGAGACATTGAGGAGCTCTCTGATTATGTAGCCCAGGCAGGTATGACCCTGACCTTGAGCAGTATCCTACCTTCACCAAGAATGATGCCACAATACAGAGATAAGATGATCAGCTTTAACAATTGGCTTAAACACTGGTGTCATTCAAAGGGGATCCAGTATCTGTCTGCCTGGGATGACATGCTGGACAAGCCACTCTGCTTCGCAAGGACGGCTTGCACCTGTCACCCTGGGATTCCGGATATTGGCAAAGGCTCTTGCCACCCCCATAGTGCCTTTTTAGGCAAGGCTCAAATTCTAAACCTACCACCCTAGAACACAAAAAGGAAAAAACTAAGGGTAATGCTGCTCAATGCCAGAAGTCTAAATCTCAAAATGCACGCACTCGAGGCCCTTCTCAGTATGGAGAACATCGATGTCTGTGCTGTGACAGAAACCTGGTTCAAGGCTCCTGAGAGCACCCCAGCGCTATCAGGTTTTACCTCATATCATGCGTTCCGCCCCAAAATCCGGACAATACCAAGAAAGGGAGGGGGTATCCATATTCATCAAGGACACCCACACCTCAAGACTGGTGGCAACGCACGATGCATCAGAGACCATCCAGGTGCAATTAACCATAGGCAAGACTGCTCTGAAAATTGTAGCATGTTACAGGCCACCCTCACAAACTCAGGAACCTCACATGGCCTTCCTGAAAACACTAGAGGGGATAAATGTATCACCAAACACCATCATATTAGGTGACTTCAATTACCCTAATATAGACTGGGAACACTACTCAAGCCCAAACACCCTAGCCCAAAAGTTCCTGGAATTCATAAACTCAAATGCCATGGAACAACTAGTCACCATCCCCACAAGAGGAGATAACATACTTGATCTCATCATCACGAACATGGGAGCACAATGTTCAACACCGGAAGTATACCCCTCACTGGTGAGATCAGATCACAAACTACTCTCGCTCGAGGTCCCCATCCCACCCCACCTGAAATAAAAAAGACCACAGTAAAGAACTTCTCAAAAGCCGACTTCACACTTCTAAAGACTAGTGTGGTCTCCTTTAAGGCCCCCGAGCCGGCAGAAAACAGTACTCAAGCCGCTGAATCACTTACAAATGCCTTCTACCAGCACCTGCAGGACTGCATGGATAAGGCAATCCCAAGCAAAACAAAGACTCTTTGTACCAAAGGCAAGCGTCCAGTCTGGTGGACCCCAGCCATAAACAAACTCTACAACAAAAGGAGGAAGCTACTACAAGATAGAGCAAAATCCTTAAAAGGTAAGACACCCTTGATCACTATAAGTAAAAACTAAGAGCTCTCATAAAATCATCCAAAGCAAATTTGAGAGAAAAATAGCTAAAGACTCAAAAGACAATCATAAGGCCTTCTTTAGCTATGTTAGAAACCTAGGAGGAAACTCCCAGATATGCTCAGAACTAGTTCAAAATGATGTGAAGATTACTGATCCTACAGACATTGCCAACATACTGGCTGACAGGTTCAGTGCAAACTTCTCCCCTCCCCAAAAGGAGAGATATCTATACCAAACGATTGCAGCCCCCAAACATCTCCAGCCCAAGTGAGAACTGCTCTCTCCAAAGCAATAAACACAGCATCCATGGGACCTGATGGTGTCCCCGGCTGTGTGCTCCACGAACTCAATGAGGAATTAAACCCACAGCTAGGACAACTGTTTAATCAAAGTCTTACCTCTGGATACGCACTCCAGGAGTGGCGCACTGCAACTGTGGTCCCACTTCACAAAGGCGGTGCCTCCACCGACCCTGGAAATTACCGCCCATTAGCTTGACAAGCCTTATCTGCAAAGCCATGGAGAGGATCATAATGGACCTCATAAATAAAGACCTAGGGAATTTGCAGACTTTGGATCCAACCCAGTTTGGCTTTGTCAAAGGCAGATCATGCCTTTTAAACTTGGTTGACTTTTTCAAACAGTCACCAAAGCCATTGATGAGGGAAAGGCAGTCCATACAGCCTACCTCGATCTGGCTAAGGCCTTCGATACAATACCCCACTCGGGTATCATTGAAAACTCATCAGCTTAAATGTTAACCCATACATCACAAGATGGGTTGCAAACTGGCTGAGTGACAGAACCCACAGGGTCAGAGTTGCTGGCCATGTCAGACTCAAAGCCTGTCACAAGTGGTGTCCCACAGGGCTCAGTCCTGGGCCCACTCTTGTTTGGCATCTACTTTTCCAAGTACAAGCAAACACAGTAGGGTTATGGCTGACAAAGTTTGCAGATGACTGCAAACTGGGCCATAGTAGAAAACACATCTGACACAGATATCCTTCAGAAGGGTCTCACAGAAACGGATAACTGGTGCCAGAGCCACGGCCTAAAGTTAAATGCTAAAAAATGCATAGTCATACCCTTTGGGAAAACAAGGTTACCCCTAGCTACCAAATAGGTGGCAATCCACTGAGCACAGAAGAAGTTATCAGGGACCTGGGGACCCAGGTTGATAGTAGTCTGTCATTCGACACCCATGTAGCTAAAGTAGTTAGGAAGACCTTCTACATTGCCCACCTTATCATGAAGGGATTCTCATCTAGATCAAGGGAGGTCATAGTCTCCCTTTACTCATCACTCATCAGACCAATGATTGAGTACAATGCCCCATTCGGAATGTATCTGACCCGACACTTGCAGCAGCTGGAGAGGCCACAAAAGTTCCTCACCAAAAGGATAAAGGGTCTCAAAAATCTGTCCTATGCTGCACGACTGAAAGAACTCCAGCTCTATTCAGTCGCCACCGCTTGCTCAGAGGTGACCTTTGCCTAACATACAAGGCCATGTCAAACCCAGATTTGATGAATATGCTTCACCTCAAAAATCTAGATCCATCAGAGCCACAAGGCGGAGACTTAAACCTCGTCAAGGCTATTAATAGGACGTGCTGGAGGGATAGATTCATCACCCAAAGACTCCCTATGCTGTGGAACAAAATCCCGGTACATGTGAGGCAGAGCACCTCGCTGGCCTTGTTCAAGAGAAATCTTGACCAATGGATGGGAGATCGCAGATATACCCCAGGGATTACCTCAGTGCCACTGCTCGACAGAGGCACAGCAAAATAATGGGTATAGTTCCCCATACTAAAGGGGTGGCGTAAGCCACAAAACGATGGGCTAGGCTTGTAAATACCCTCGGGCAGATAGCCTAGTATGAACCTATGAACCTATGAACAACTTAACACCCTTACCTCCGTAGTGAACTCGTCCATGAGGCTCATCTCGTATGTGGCTGAAGGGTCGAGTAGGGCCGCAGCTTCAGCGATTGCTCTACGAAGACAATCCTGGATGCGGCTGTGCTCTTTTGCGGAAGCCTTCAAGTCTTCTTTCGCCAACGCCCCCTTTGATGGTGCCACTCTTTTTGGGCCCAAAGTGAAAGAGACATTAACTCGGTGTGAGCAGGAAGGAAAAGACTGTCTGCTGTCGGAGTCCGTTTTTCCGTTCCATCTAGACCGTACCCCAAAGGGCAACGAGGTGGAAAAAGGTGGTTCCGTAGAACTCGGGGATCTTTCCAGGCCACACAGAGTGAACCCCCCCCAGAGGCAGAGGGGGGGGCAGACATGGAAGACGTCGCCCCGGCAGCAGAGGGGGTCCGCAGAACCAAGGCGACAGGGATACTATCCCTGGTAAGCCTTTCCAGCACTCCTGAATGGGGGCCCGACTGTCCTGCTCTGGAGGCAGTCGGGGGTCGCTTGGCTTTTATACCCACAGGCCTGGCTAACTCTCACCTCAGACTCCTGGGTAAAAAGCATTGTAACCAGAGGATACAAAATACCCTTTATGTCAACTCCACCCCAACAAAGAAGGTCTCCAGATGTGCCACCCCGTCTGCGAGGCCCAGCAGCAATAGAAATTTCAAAGCTGCTCAAAAAAAGAGTCATTCAGCCAGTCCCGGCGGACCAAAAAGGATCCGGAACTTACTCAAGGTTCTTTTTAGTTCCAAAAATGACAGGGGACTGGAGACCCATTTTGGAACTCCGCAATCTCAATACCTTCGTGAAGAAGGAAAAGTTCCGGATGGTCACGCTTCAATCGATCCTTCCATTTTTGCAGAAGGACGACTGGATGTGCTCGATAGATCTCAAGGACGCGTACTACCACATCAAGATGGCCAGACCGTCCAGAGATCACCTGCGTTTCCGGCTGGGAGCCAGTCATTTTCAATTTTGAGCCCTGCTTTTTGGGCTCACCTCAGCCCCCAGGGTATTCACCAAATGCATGGCAGTGGTAGCGTCTCACTTGAGATGTCTAGGATTCCGGGTGTTTCCCTATTTGGACGACTGGCTCCTCACCGCCACCACCGAGCGTCGCCTCATACAAGCCAGAGACTATACAGTCAACCTTTGTTCCCACCTAGGGATTTCCATAAACTTTGAAAAATCTGCCTTACTGCCCTCACAGCATATTTCATTCATCGGAGCAGACCTAGATACGCGCTTAACATTGGTAAAGCTCCCTCAAGTAAGGGCTTCATCCCTCAAGGAACAGGTTCTTCTTCTACTGCAATGCAGGAAAGCCCCGGCCAAATTGGTGTTGAAGGTTTTGGGACTCATGGCAGCGTCCCTGATTGCGGTTCCCTTGGGGAGATTGCACGTGAGGCTCCTCAATGGCTGCTGTTCACGCATTGGTCGTACCAGCAGTTACCCCTAGCAAACGTGATTCTGATAACAGATTCTTGCAAGCAAGACCTCTCATGGTGGGTGTCCAGTCAGGATCTCACTATGGGTCGCCATTTGTTCTACCGAATCGACGGCCACTATAACCACGGACGCTTCTCTGATAGGGTGGGGGACTTTTCAGGGAAGAACAGTCCAAGGAATGGTCCAACATGGAGTACAACCTGCACATAAATGTTCTGGAAATGAGGGCGGTGTTCTTGGCGTTGCAACACTTTCAAACCCTCCTACCTCTAGGAACAGTAGCAGTTCAGACAGACAACATGTCTGTGGTCTGGTACATAAACAAACAAGGGGAACCAGATCTTACCCATTATGCAGAGAGGCCATGAGAATTTGGCAATGGGCAGAGTCTACGGTCGCTTTCTGATAGCAACGCACATCCCGGGTCATCCAACGTCATTGCGGACAGGTTGAGCAGAGCCATCCTGTTACCTCACGAGTGGTCCCTCAAACTACAGGTGGCAGAAAGAATTTTCCGAAATGGGGCCAGCCTTGCTGCGATCTATTCGCCTCCCGATGAATACCAAATGCAGAAGCTATTTTGCCCTTCTACCCTCCAGGGGATGTCCCCAGGGACGCACTGATACACGATTGGCCCCCGGGTCTCCTATATGCATTCCCACCTACCCCCTTGATTCCCAAATTTCTTCAGAAAGCCATGAACCTGGAAAGGACAATTATACTCATAGCCCCATTCTGGCCTCGACAGATATGGTTCCCCTTTCTTCGGGCCCATCAAACAGAGGAACCGTGGATCCTGGACCCAGTACCAGATCTACTGACACATTCGTCGGGAGTTCCTCACCCCTCTCTTCTATCCCTCAAACTAGCAGCTTGGCTGCTCCACTTCCCCGCCTAGCCAGGTCTGATCTACTTTCTCCGGCAGTTCAACACATTTTGGTTGCCTCTCATAAGGCTTCCACTACAAAACTCTACAAGAGTAAATGGAAACGCTTTGTGTACTGGGCATCTAGTCAAAACTTGGACCCCCTGGTTGCTCCTTTACATAACGTTCTTGAATTTCTATCCATCCTTTTCCATGAAGGAGCCTCTACTTCCACACTAAGAGTACAGTTGGCGGCCATATCCAACTTCCATGTTGGTGAGGACGGTTCTTCTATTATGTCCCACAGGCTTTGTAAGGCTTTTATGAGAGGTTCCTTCCATCTTCGACCGCCCGTCAGAGACCCTTTATTACCATGGAATTTAAATTTGTTGTTGTCACAACTAATGTTGCCACCCTTCGAACCAGCCTCTTCTTGCCTCCTGAAGTTTTTGTCGTGGAAGACTCTTTTTCTTGTAGCGGTTACTTCAGCTCGGAGAGTGTCAGAGCTGCAAGCACTGTCAATTAAACCGGCTTACTTAATTTTCCACCCAGATAGAGTTTCTTTACGAACAAATCCGTCTTTCCTTCCTAAGGTATGTTCTGTCATAAATATTAACCAGTCCATTGAACTCCCTACTTTCTTCAAAAAACATACCAGCAAGTTGGAATATATGCTGCACAAGTTAGATGTCCACAGACAGCTAAGACTTTATTTGGACAGGACTAAAGACTACAGAAAAACAGATCAACTTTTTGTTGCATTTGCAGACAATAAAAAGGGGCATGGCAGTTACAAAACGTACGCTTTCTAAATGGCTTACTGATTTGTATAGCCTTTGTGTATTCTAAGTCAAATCAGGCCTTGCCCACCAAACCTAAAGGCCATTCTACTAGGTCCGTTTCCACTTCCTTGGCTCATGCAGCTCGCCTGCCCTTGGACACGATTTGTGCAGCAGCCACGTGGTCTAAACCACATACTTTCATCGCTCATTATAGGGTTGACAAAGCCTCCAAAGACAGGACATCTTTTGGTTCCACTGTGCTCAGGAACGTTCTTCCATGAGTCACTCAGGGTGACGGAGCTAGGGATGCTACCCGAGTGTAAGAACAAACGGCGAGATTGAACACTCTCACATAAAGAAGTTATGTTCTTACCATAACGTTCCATGTGGAGTGTTCATCTCGCCTTTGTTCTTACATTCCCCCCCTTCCCTCCCTCACGTGTTTGGAAGAACGAGTTGGACTAGAGTCTGGTCCACATGTCTTTACCTCTTCCGGGTATATATTACCTTTTACCTCATAGGGTATATTCGTTACCCTTTAGTTTATTTGTCAGTGAGATGGTGTCTCTGAATATTTGTAGCAGTATGTAGCCTTAGCACCTCAGGTTTATTGTTAGTCTGGTTTGCCTGCAAACTAGATCTGAGTAATGGCAGGGAGGATTGTGGGATATAGCCTGGTCTCGAGCTTCTCTAAGATGCAGAGCTTTGCTATGCGGCCGACTCGGAGCCGAGGATCGGCTCCGAACCCGTGTGTAAGAACAAAGGCGAGATGAACACTCCACATGGAACGTTATAGTAAGAACATAACTTCTTTTTTCATGGCATCCACCATTCTGATGTTCCCTCTGGCCAAACTTCACATGAGAAAATTTCAGTGGTTTCTGAAGTCATTGTGGCTCCAACATGCACATTCTCTAGACTTTGTAGTTCCTTTTTTTCCTTGTCTCAGACAGGAACTTGACTGGTGGAGTCAGCAGTTGTCTCTGAATCCAGAGATCCCTTTTCATCCCCATCTTCCCTCTCAGGAATTGTTCACAGGTGCTTCAGACATGTGATATGGGGTGACACTTGGCTCCCTAAAAGTAGAGGGGTGTGTGGTCACCTCATCAGCAGAAGTAGCACATCAGTGTCAAAGAGGTGAGAGCTGTTCTGTTGGTCCATCAGGCCTTTCATCCTTGTTTTCTGTCCTATCGTCTGTCTCTCAAGGTATTTGCAGACAGTGATGTGGTATATCAATAAACAAGAAGGCACGAGATCTTATCTTCTTTGCTGGTTGGCACTTCTGGTATGAGCTCTTGCTTTCAAGTGACTCTTCTGACCAGAAGGGATATAATCTGTCATAGGAAAAATAAACTTTAAAAATGATCAATACATGGTAGGTTCAGGTTAAGGCACTTCAATCTTGCAGCAAGGAGACAAAAACATGCTAATACAGAGTTTGTCAAACTAAAATCAGGAAGTAAGTCTATCTTTATACACTTTCTAACAAGACATTGCCTACCAAGCTGACGTAACAGATCACAAGTTTTAACATCATCATTACATAGCAGCTGTTTATCCATAATTTTCTGCTTGCACTATCAATTTTATGAAAAACTTCCTAAGAAAAACAGCGTGGCCTTGGTGACCACCGGTTAGATACAGTTTCCCACTATGTTATGTTTCCATTTAAGGTAATATAGCTAATTCGAGCACAAAGCAAGTACAGATTCTTCAAGCAGTCCTTTGTCTTATGTATCTCTTCTTTTCCGCAGCTGTGCATGATGTCCTTCATGGATGCATCTGCAGTCATAACAACTGGGTTGTCCTGTCGTCAGGCAGCCCTTCGGTCAGCCGGATTCCAAAGTCTGGGCCCGGCTTCGGCTGATGTCGCACTTCACCCGACGTCATCTCTGCTGGTCGTCAGGTATAAAGGCATCAGCCGACGCCATTTTCCCCAGTCTTTCTTGCCGCGTGGCGCCCGAAGCAGAAGCTGTTCGCAAGTGCCGGTCGGTCAGATCCAGAGATTACTACTACCGAATACTACTTCGAAGACTTCTAAAAAGGTAAGTACCCCGTTGGGGACCCTTTCTTGCCTCAGCCGATGTCAGAAAAAGTCAGCAACTGTTTAACTTGTGGGAAACAAATACCTCATAAAGATTTCCACTCTTACTGTTTGCCTTGCTTAGGCCCAGACCACGGCGTAGCAGCCTGTTCGGCCTGCGCTTCCTTCAACCGACGAACGCTAAGGCGTCGGTCGGAGTTTGCTGAACAGTTTTTCGGCTCAGACTTTACGTACATTATGCCGTCGGATCCTCCGACTACCCAAATTATTAAAAAACGCAAGGAAAAAGACAGACACTCGCGGTCCGCGGTTTCGGCCGAAACCACGGTGAAGCAAGCCGCGAGTGTCTCGGTTTCGGCCGAAACCGAGAAAACTGGTCAATCTCCAGCCGAATCCATGGCTACTACTGAGGCTCCTGCTACCTTACCTGAATCGGCCTCAGAAATTTTGCCTACAACCGTGGTTTCTACTGATTTATCAGACACCATCCCTTTGGATGTCTCTACCCCAGCACGTGGTGCTGCTAGACCCCCTGCAGCCATGTCTATCAAGGCCTTTGCCAGGGCCAAAGCAGCCAAATCTACTAAGTCAGTGCCTGTTAAACCTCCCTCTCACAGGCCCACTTCTAGTTCACAAATGCTTACTCTGGCAGAAGATTTAATATCCTTAATTAGAGGATCCCAATCTCACCCAGACAGGGCCTCTCAGCCCCTGAAAAGAGACCTAGGACAGAGCCCCCCGAGCCAGTGTCCTCTGAGGCTTCTGCGGATGACTCCGACATTTCAGAACAGACAGAGGACCCTTTTTCTACATATGAAGACTCCGATGCTGAAGAATCCATTCCAGCTGCCTCTCCACCAGAGGAATTTTCCTTTGGGGAAACCTTGCATGCCATGAGAGAACAATTCCAATGGCAGGGACAAGACTTCTCAGACTCAAGAAAAAGGCTTAGGACTTTTCTACACTTACCACAACATAGGCCCTTAGCTATACCTCCTGTTTTACCTGTTGTGGATGACGCATTTAATGATGTCTGCACTGCTCCTGATTCTTTACCTCCAGCCCCTGCCAAACCTGATAGATATTACAGGGTACCTGACACTCATCACCACCTATACAAGGCCCCACTGGCAGTCCCCGAAACTATTTCCCAGGGGCCTAAGGCAGTAGCCTCAACCACAGCAAAAAACCCTATTCCTTCAGAAAGGGAATCCAGGTCCTTAGACAGATGGGGGAAAAGTTTACACCTCTGCTACTCTCTCAGCTAGAGCTTTAAACTGTCAATTTCACATGATCCAATACCAAGAGTTTATGCTTGATCAGTTAACTAAAAAAGTATCCTCTGATGAATCTTTAGACAAGAAATATGTATTAGAAATGGTAAATAACATACAACAGGTTAGTAACCATTCCTTAAAATGTGGCTATGATGCACTGGAGGCTTCATTTAGATCAGCCATGACTGGCACAGTGATAAGAAGACATGCATGGCTGAAAGAACAGGTCATGTTAAAGCAAAGCTATTAGATGCTCCCATGGATAAGGCCAGTTTATTTGGTACACCTGCCCAGCAGGTAATGAAGAAAATGGAAGAAAAGGCAAAATCTGTACAAACAGTTAAAGATTTCTTACAGGTTCAGCCCCCAAGGTTTAGCAGGAACTGGCCTGCCAAAAATTGGTCCTTTCCTGACTCCGCAAGATCCCAAAGGGGCAGAAACAGACGATCCAGAGGCAGAAATCAATCCAGAGGAGGTGCCTACAGAGGACGACAGTGGCAAGGTAATAACAGAGGCACAGACACAACCACTGCCACTGCAACAGGACAATCACAGTGACTTGACTCTAACTCCGCCTACCAGGGAGCAAATAGCAGCACCATTAGGTGGAAAGTTAGCCTTATTTTCGAAAAATTGGCACTATATCACAAAAGACAAGTGGATTTTGCAAACCATAGACCAAGGCTACCGGTTCCACTTCCACACCTTGCCAGTAAAAAGAGGAATGCCAAACCTGCCTCCAAATCAAAAAATAGAACCTCTACAGCAGATAACGAAATTATCCAAGATGAGAGCTGTGGAAAGAGTACCAATAACAGAACAGGGCAAAGGATTCTACTCCAGACTCTTCCTAGTACCAAGAAAAGAGAAAAGTTGGAGACCTATTCTCGACCTGTCCGTCTTAAACACATATATCATTGTCCCAAAATTCAAAATGCTGACCCTACAGCAACTTCTTCCCATGCTGGGCAAGGAGTGTTGGCTGGTAACTCTAGATCTCAAGGAGGCATACCTGCACGTCCCCATTCGACCCAATTGCAGAAGATACCTCAGATTTCTTGCAGGATCAGAGCATTATCAATTCTCAGCATTGCCCTTTGGCTTATCTACTGCGCCCAGAGTATTCACAAAATGCCTGGCATCCGTAATCGCTCACTGCAGACTACAGGGAATCCAAATTTATCCATACCTGGACGACTGCCTTCTACAAGCGGACAACAAAAGCAAGCTGACAACAGATTTACAAAGGGTCATTTACTTGCTACAAGCCCTGGGATACACAGTCAACTTACAAAAGTCAAGGCTGATACCATCCCATACAAGAACATTCTTGGGCGCAGAATTGGACACAGTAAAACAAATGGCATTCCTAACTACAGAAAAACAAAAAGAACTCCCTCTTTACTTCTTGGCATTAACAAGACAGAACAAACTAACAGCAAGAAAAGTTCTGCAGGCCTTGGGCTTCATGGCATCATGCATAATCTTGGTCCCACATGCCAGACTGCATATGAGAAAACTACAGTGGTACCTAAAGAATTTATGGTCTCAACACAGGCACAGCCTAGAAGCAGAAATATCATTAATCCCATGCCTAAAACAGGAATTCCTCTGGTGGGCCCAAGCATGCCAGTCAAACCCAGGCCTACCCTTCCACAAGTTTCGAACAAGCCAAACCATCACAACAGACGCCTCAGACCTAGGATGGGGGGGCGCACATGCTGGACAAATGCGCATAAGGATTGTGGACTCAGGACCAGCTGCACCTGCACATAAACCAAAAAGAAATGCTGGCAGTAAAACTGGCAATCCAAAAATTCAGACCATTCCTCAAAGAAGGCCATTTGATGATAAGGACAGACAACACCACAGTCATGTGGTACATCAACAAACAGGGAGGCACTCATTCATACCCCCTATGCAGAATGACTTTGGACCTTTGGAATCTGGCTGTCAGCTACAACATCCAGTTACAGGCAATACTTGCACCGGGAAAAGAGAACACCCTAGCAGACATGTTAAGCAGAACCACCTCGGATGCTCACGAATGGATGCTACACCCAGACATCTTCAAGACCATCACAAAGAAATGGGGAATGCCACAAATAGATCTATTCGCTTCCCCTCTCAATCACCAGCTCAAAAAATTCTGCACAAGGACATTCCACCCACTTGCATGGAAGGTGGATTCTCTTTCCTTCAGCTGGACAGGTCTGACAGCATATGCATTTCCACCTCTTCCCTTGATACACAAGGTATTACTGAAAATCAAAGAGGAACGTCCAAGGATAATCCTGATAGCTCGAACTGGCCAAGACAACACTGGTACCCATTGCTGAGGAGCATGTCTCGAGAAAATGTGGTCAATACCCTGATGCCTTTGATGTTAACTCAGAACAACTACAGCATCATGCATCCAAACCTAAAAACTTTGCAACTGACTGCCTGGAACATCACATAGCAGCAACTAAGCCAGATCTTTCCCAAAGGGTTAAAGACATTATCCTTGAAGCCCGCAGACCTTCAACAAGAAGGAACTATGCAGGAAAATGGAAAAGGTTTGTCATTTGGAGTACTGAAAGAGGAAAAGATGTGTCGAATATAGATATTGCAAACATTCTGGAGTATTTGGCAGAGCTTTTACATACAGGCCTGTCCTATTCCTCCATCAAGATACATGCATCAGCTATTTCAGCAGAATACAGCCTTGATCCACCTGTCTTTTCACATCCTCTACTCAGGCAGTTCCTCAGAGGGATCAAGAATGTAAAACCTCCAAGGAAGCCACCATTACCAGCATGGGACTTGAACTTTGTGCTAGAAAAGTTGACACTCCCTCCGTTCGAACCAGCAGCAACAGCAGATCTACAGCACCTATCATGGAAAACTGCTTTCCTACTGGCAATTACCTCAGCAAGGAGGGTTTCGGAACTACAGGCCTTAATGGCAGTACAACCCTTCCTAATCTTCCATAAAGATAGGGTGTCCATGAGAACTAATCCTACATTTATGCCTAAGGTGGTATCCAGAGTGTCTTTAAACCAGGCAATCCACCTACCCACCTTCTTTCCCAATCCACAAAACAGAGGGGAAAGAATGCTGCATACCTTGGACGTACATAGACAGCTACGCTACTACCTGGACAGAACCAAAAGTAACAGAAAAACTGACCAGCTTTTGGTAGCCTATGCAACAGGGAGGGAAGGAAGAGCAATTTCCAAACAGACAATCTCCAAATGGATAGGAAATTGCATAAGATTTTGTTACTCCTTCCATGGAAAACCAATTCCACAGAACATAAGGCCTCATTCTACAAGGGCTACAGCCACTACCACAGCTTTCTTATGAGGAGTGGCAACCAAGGACATTATTGAGGCGGCTACTTGGACCTCCGTGCATACATTTGCCAAGCATTATAATTTACCTCTATATTCTAGATCCCGAGCAGGGTTTGCCACTGCTGTATTGCAAGGGATCCTAACCACACCATAATTTTATCTTCCTCCTACCCTAGTTGGCTATGGTATTCTACCCAGTTGTTATGACTGCAGATGCATCCATGAAGGACATAGTACAGTTTTGTACCTACCATAAATGTAGATGTCCGAACTGGATAGCATCTGCAGTCAGGATTACCCTCCCTCCTTCCCCTCTGTGGTACTCCTAGGGTATTTATCCTCCTAATAGCTAGCTGGGGAGGGGAGTCTCTTATGGTGTATTTGTTTGTATATATGTACATACATGCTTATTTTTTGTGTTTGCCTTCTATCTTTTTGGAAACATTGGCATTTATCCAAAATTTAGCCTTCCAAGAGGGCAACTGGCATCTGGGGCAAGAAACACTGAGGAAAATGGCGTCGGCTGATGCCTTTATACCCGAAGACCAGCAGCGATGACGTCGGGTGAAGTGCGGCATCAGCGGCCGGACCCAGACTTTGGAATCCGGCCGACCGAAGGGCTGCCTGACGACAGGACAACCCAGTTGTTATGACTGCAGATGCTATCCAGTTCGGACATCTACATTTATGGTAGGTACAAAACTGTACTTTCTCCTAACACGAACAGAGCTAATTGTTCAAAATCATAACATTATAGAATATGGTATTGTTTCATGTATTACTTCCTGACCTAGCAGATAATCACCTGCTTCTCAGTACATTTCCAAAAGGCATAAACATGAATTTTGCTATGCTAGCAATTACTAGGTCAGGGGGCATCTTGCAAGTTTCAGAAAGCATACTGCAGTTTCAAAAAGCATCTTATAATTTCATAAAGAATTAAGCTGTGTATAAAATAGAATGAAAACGTGTTAACTCTTTTAGCTTCTAATAAGCATTAGACATACATAAATGCATATTTCTCTGACACTTCCCCCCCCCCCCCGTTAATACTTTTTATTCTATTTTCAAAAGCATAAACAGTTTACTTCTTCTCCTAACCTCTTCCATTCCGGATTTGCAGTTGAGAGTCATGTAGTTTAGACTTATGAAAGCAATTCAGTTTTTAACAACTCTTCAGTTTCAGTACTTTGATACAAAGTCTCAGAAACTGTCATGTCTATAAAATCTTTGATTAACTTTTTCATGCAGGGAATACCACAACAAATGCATGCTCCTAATAGGAGTAATCCCACACAAATGACAATCAGGATGTTCATTAGGATGGAACCCCAACCCCCAAACAAATTCTGGAAAAAGTCCATCAGAGGGTTTGGGCCTGGTTTGGTCATGGTCGACACTTGCTGGATCACCTCAAGATGGTCGTTTATCTCATGCTGGTTGTCAGGAATATACGAACAGCATTCTTCTTTGATTAAAGCGCACGTACCACCTCTCGCCGCTAGGGTGAAGTCAAGAGCCATGCAGTTCTGAAGTACCACAGTTCTCATAGCATTTAGTTCATCAGTCACTAATTCGAGAGCAGAAAAAGTTGCATTGCTCATAACTTCGAGAAGTTTGGACAGTTTTCTCAGCTCCCAAATTGATTTCACTGCGCCATAAGCAGGGGCTATGCCTGCCCATGATATAATAGTGTCACTCAAGTCCATGTGTGTCAGTTTATCTTTGTTTTTCACGGAGTTATGGTTTTTCCACCCTGCTTCGATTCGTCCCACTGGATTCTCGGGTCTCTTGATTGGACTTCTAGGTTTACTGCTAACCTCTCTGACGTTTCGAATTTTCCCCTGAGGCAAAGCTGCAGTGTGTCGTATGGCCGGAACCAGGTAACCCAAAAAACAACTGCCGGACCAATTCTCAGGTAGCCATTTATATGCTTTTTTCCCACAAACAAAATAACAATTCTCTACTTTAGTATTGATATATGCTCGCCCTGCATGAAACATTTTTTGTCAATAATAGAAAGTTGCTTCAAAAGAACAGGATTATGCTGTATTTCACTAACAGTTCTCTTCATTTTTTCAAAATATGAGTCATAGTTCGTATCACAGATAGATAGTTTCTGCCTTATTAGCCTTAATATAACATTTATAAGAAACAGTCACATTGCAGTTGCTCTAACCCACCTGAATAGTGTCATTTTTATAAAAACATACAATCCCTTTTTGTGCAACAGGTAGGTACAGTGCTATTTTGTCTTGTGATTTTATGGGTGTAGTATCAAAAATCAAGTTTTCCCAGGTCTCATTGACCCCTAGGGGGACAGCAGTCATCAATAATCCCCCGTATGCTGTTGATATAGCCGTGCAAATCCAGCAGTTCGAAACATTAAAAGTCTCAGCATACACATATTTAATTGCTTGGTAAGTGTTGCCAGTCTATGAGTAATGCATCACATTTGTTCAGTTCAACTCGTGTGGCTGGAAAAAGGAAAGGCCACAGCAAAAAGATCATTGTTATCAGTATAGCTATCAGGATAATCATGCAATTTTTCTGAGGTTGTTCTGCATCCCTGTTTACTCTATACCTGGTCATTTTGTTCTCGTTGTACAAGAGTAACAAGGTTTTTGTCCACTTCAAAGTTCTTAACCAATTTACAGTGTGTCAGATGAATCCAGGACGCTCGCTCTGCGATCTTGACTGCAGTGGGTGTTGACAGTAGCACTTGGTACGGTCCTTCCCACTTTGGAGAACTCCAATTCTTTTTCTTCACGACTTTCACCCAGACCCACGTGCCTGGGACTACTGCTGCTTCCAATGGTCTGGCTTGTTCTTTATCTGAAACAGAATTTAACTGCAAAAGTTTGTTGTTCAAAAATCGCCTCATATACTCTGCAAGTGAACTGTCAGCCTCCTGGTCTGCAGGCATGAGAGGTTTCCACTGAGGTGTATAATATGCCCTCCCAAACAAAATTTCAAAAGGAGTTAACCCTTTTACATTTGGAACAGTTCTCATACTCAACAGTGCCAGAGGCAGACAGTGCACCCAGTTCTTTTGTGTCTCACTAATCAATTTCCTAAGCTTATTTTTCAAAACTCCGTTATGCCTCTCTACTAATCCTGCAGATTGGGGGTGGTATGCACAATGGTTTTTCAGAGAAATCCGAAATAACGGCTCAATTGTTGTATAGTTTGATTTACAAAGTGTGTGCCATTGTCACTATAAATCTTTTCCGGTATGCCAAATCTAGGAATAATTTCTTTAACGAGGACTTTTGTAACAGTAGCTGCATCTGGATTTTTAGTTGGAAAAGCTTCCACCCATTTGGAAAACATATCTATAATGACAAGGCAGTACTTTTTATTTTCACATTTGTTTAGCTCTATAAAATCCATACAGATAGTATGGAACGGATACGGTGGTGTAGGGAAACTCCCTTGCTTAGGCTTCAGTGCCCCCTGTGCATGGTGCTCGTTACAAACATGGCATGCTGCACAAAAATTTTTTGTGTAGTTTGTAAATCCATAAGTTGTAAACACTCGATTCACTAACTGTACCATCCCCCCTGTTGAGACATGGCACTGCCCATGGCTCAACAAAGCTGCATATCTAAACAAGTTAGATGGTAAAATTGGTTTTCTTTCTTTGGAGATGTGCAGTCCTTTCTCAAGAATTGCTCCTCGTTTTATCCATTTTTATTTTTCTACATTTGTAGTAAGTGTCTGCACTGTTTTTAACATTTCTAAATCTAAAATCTCAGATGGTTGTAATTCCTCACTCAAAAGAAATACTTCTGAAGCTGACCTGTAGAACCCCTCCTACCCGAGCCGTCCACATAGTATGTCACCTCAGCATCATCCAAGGGAACATCCGTGAGATCTTTTCTAGGTAGTGTCTTTTGCTCAATCTCCTGCAGGCAGCAGTGTGGTTTGCCATCTGCAGGGGTTGGGAGCAAGGTTGACAGATTCAAAGTTGTGCATCGTTTAATTGTCATATGAGGTTGGCTCAACAGTATAGTCATACAGGAAAGATGTCTAGCAGGAGAAAGATATGCTACTTTTTCTTGCAGTAAAATAATCGTGACTGCATGAGGCGCTCTCAACGTGAGTGGGTGGAATAACACTACTGAGGCTGAAGCCTGCACTGCCATTGCAGCTGCGACTACTGCTTGTACACAGTGGGGCAGGGATCGCGCCACTGGGTCTAGCTGTGATGAATAGTAAGCTATGGGGCATTGTTTGTCCCCATGCTGCTGTGTTAACACTGATGTCATATAACCCTGCTTACAATCTACAGTTTGGAAAAATCGTTTGATAGTTCGGTAATCCTAAAACTAATGAGGATGCTATCAGTTGTTTCAATTTGCAGAAAGCTGATTCTGCTTCTAGTGTCCACTGTAATAAATCTTGTGCTGCCATAGGCTTCTTGAATATCAAGTTGGTCAGTGGAGCAGATTCCAAGGCATAGTTTGGAATCCAACTCCGACAAAAATTAGTCGTACCTAGGAAGGACATCATTTCCTTCTTGGTAGTTGGTTTGGGTGCTTGTAATATTGCTGTTGGTCTGTCTTCATCTAATATTCTGCCCTCTTTGGATATTACATATCCCAGGTATTTGACCTGTTTTTTCCAAAGTTGCAGTTTGTTTTTGTTTACCTTGTGTCCTTGAGTAGCTAAAAATTGTAGTAATGCTATGGTATCTTCTCTGCATTCTTGCTGGGTGGGGGCTGCCAGCAGAATGTCGTCTACATAAAGTAAAATCTGGCTGCCTTTCGGTGGGATAAATCCCGCCAGGTTACTTGCCATTTCCTGTGCGAATACTCTCACAATATCCCTGTGGTAGTCGCGTATGTGTGTACCTTTTCCCCTGAAATGTAAATGCAAACCAATGTTGGCTGTCAGGGTGTATCGGTATTGAGAAAAACGCATTGCTAATATCTACCACAGAAAAATACTTTTGTTGAGGTGTCAAATAATTTAATAAGGTGTGTGGATCTGGCACCGTAGGTGCCCTAGGTATAACTGCGTCATTTACAGCTTGTAAATCTTGGACCATACACCATTCTCCATTTGCTTTCCTAACAGGAAATAAGGGTGTATTACATGGTGAATGGGGAGATTCTGTCAATACTCCTTCCTTAAGTAAGGCTGCTATTATAGGTTTGATTCCTACTTCTGCATCCTTTCTCAAGGGATACTGTCTCTTTTGAGGTCTAAATGCTGCCTTTGGCGTGATAGTGACTGGTCCTGCTGTGCGAATAAGTCCTACATCTGATTTTCCTGTTGACCAGAGAGTCTCTGATCTCGTAAGGCTTTTTCCTCCTCTTCTAGTAAGAGGTGCTACTCAGCTGTCCTCACTTGCCTGCAAGTGCACAGCTGGGTGTGTCTGTGTTATCCAATTCAACTTCTGCTTTTGTACTCCCTGTTCTGAAAGTTCTAATTCTGTCTGTTTTTCCCACCTTGTGACTTTTTCTCCTAGGTCTGCCCACTTCACATTTTTATCTTTAGTCAAACTCGCATGTGGTAATCGATTAGATTTGTCAAGTGCTAGGAATTCCTGGGGTAATGAACAGCTTACTACACTGATGTTCATCGTGCATACAGCTGCAGTCATAACAGATGGGTTCTCCTGCCGTCAGACGGGTCCTCGGTCGGCCGAATTCCAAAGTCTAGGTCCGGCATCGGTTGTCGTCGCTTCTTCCCTGACGTCAGTGCAACAGGGGTATAAAAGAACCACCCGACGCCATTTTCTGCAGTCTTTCTTGCCGCGCGGTGCCCGAAGCAGAAGCAGTTCGCAAGTGCCGGTCGGCCAGCTCCTGAGATTACAAATATTTTTCAACCGAAGACTTCTAGAAAGCTAAGTACCCCGTTGGGGAAACTTTTCTTGCCTCAGACCGATGTCAGACAAAGTTAATAATTGCATTTCATGTGGGAAGCAAATACCGCATAAGGATTTCCATTCCCTCTGTATACCTTGCTTAGGCCCAGACCATGACGTCTCGGCCTCTCGTTTTTGTGCTACATTCAACAGATGCACTATTAAGCGTCGGGCGGAGTTCGCCCAACACTATTTTGGCAAAAAGTTTAATTACAACATGTCGTCGGATACTCAGACTCCAATTTTGAGTAAACAAAATAAAGATGAGGACCAACATACGAGGTCCGCGACTTCTACCGACACCACGCTAAAGCCGACTACATGTGCTCCGGTTCTCAGCGAGGCGCCTACGCAGCCCCTGACTACCAATGACACTAAATTAGCGGTGTCTTCTGTGCCCGAGGTCGCGGGCTCTTCGGCCCACACCCCGACTACAGATACCAAAGTCACTCTTGGCGGGGAAACTCAGAGTTCAGACAGGCCTGCCACCTCTCAAGGTGTCTTCAGGCCGCCTTCTTCTTTTTCCATTAAGGCTTACACTAAATCTAAAGCAGCCATGCATTCTAAAAGACAAGCTCCACAGGGCCCCTCTCAAGGCCCCATGCCTAAAAAGCAGATGCTCAAAATGGCTGAGGATTTGATTACTCTTATCAGGGGTTCTCAACCCCCGGACAAAGCCCCAGGGTGGGGGAAGAATAACTTTCCTCGGAACAGGCCCCCATTACTTCTGAGCATTCTGAGGACCAGGAACATTCTTACTCCCCTTTGGATGGTTCTGAGGCAGAGGAGTCCATTCCCTCTGTCTCCCCTGAGGATTACTCTTTTGGGGAAACCTTGCATACCTTGAGGGAACACTTCCACTGGGAAGGCCAAGAGTACTCAGACTCCAAGAAAAGGCTCAGGGATTTCCTCTTGCTCCCTCAGCACAGGCCTCTGGCTATACCTCCTGTCTTAGACATATTAGATGATGTGTATTCAGAGGCCAGCCTTAACCCAGATTCTTTACCTCCAGCTCCAGTCAAGCCTGACAGGTATTGCCGGGTGCCTGATTCACACCAATTCCTATACAAAAGCCATGCGGCTGACCCAGAAACTATTTCACAGGGTCCCAAGGGAATTAAGGCCTCCACTGCCAAAAATCCATTACCTTCAGAGAGAGATTCCAGAGCTTTAGAAAGGTGGCGGGAAAAGGTATACACCTCGGCCACTTTAACCATGAGGGCATTAAACTGTCAGTTCCATGTGTTAAAGTATCAACAGTTTTTGTTATCTCAGTTGAAAAGCAAAATGTCACAACCTGAACAACCAGACTTGAAGGAGTTGAAGGATTTGTTGCATAGTGCAGAGCAAGTGGGTAAACATACCTTGCAATGTGGTTTTGATGCTTTAGAGGCCTCTTGTAGAGCTGCTGTTACAGGATCAGTCATACGTAGACATGCCTGGCTCAAAGAGCAAACCTTACCAGATCGTGTCAAAGCTAAACTACTAGATGCACCTCTTCAAAAAGATGTATTGTTTGGTGTTAAAGCTGAGGAGGTATTAAAGAAAATGGAGGAAAAGGCAAAATCAATGCAAACAGTGAAAGATTTCCTACAGGTACAACCGCCACGTTTCAGTAGAAATTGGCCTTCAAAAAATTGGTCCTTTCCAGCCACAGACAGACCTCAAAGAGGTAGATACAGGCGCCCGAGAGGTAGAGGGCAATCTCAAGGATCATTTAGAGGCAGACAATGGTAAACACCTACACCAAGAGGGGGTGAGGATAGTTCACAGCCATTCAGAAAGCAGACGCAATGACTTTCCCTTTGCATGCCAAGCAAGGCTCAAATGGCAGCACCTTTTGGCGGAAAACTGGCATTATTTTCGAAAAATTGGCATATTGTCACAAAAGACAAATGGATCCTGGACATTATAGACAGAGGCTACAGATTCCACTTTCACACCCTTCCAAAAATGAGAGGCATGCCAAACCTGCCACACAATCAAAGGGCAGAGGCACAAAAACAAATTTCAGATCTCATGGACATGAAAGCTATTCAAGAGGTACCTGCACAAGAACAGGGTCAAGGTTTTTATTCCAGACTATTCCTGGTACCAAGGAAGGGCAAAGATTGGAGACCTATTTTGGACCTATCCATCCTAAACACATATTTACTCGTACCAAAGTTCAAGATGCTCACATATTATAGCAGCTTCTTCCCATGCTGGGCAAGGAGTCTTGGCTGGTGACATTGGACCTCAAGGAGGCATACCTGCATGTCCCAATCAGACAAGATTGCAGAAGATACCTCAGATTTCTTGCAGGATCATCCCATTATCAATTCTCTGCATTGCCCTTTGGCTTATCTACTGCGCCCAGAGTGTTCACGAAATGCCTGGCATCAGTAATTGCCTTCTGCAGACTTCAAGGGATACAAATATACCCATATCTGGACGACTGCCTGATCCAAGCGGACAGCAAACATACTCTTCTGAAACACCTGGCATTTGTAATAATGTTGAAATCTCTGGGATACACAGTCAACAAAAAGAAGTCAAGACTAATACCCTCTTAAACAATAATTTTCCTGGGTGCCAGCTTGGATTCAAACACCCAGATGGCCTACCTCACGCCAGAGAAACAAGGGCAATTAACTCAATACTTCAGAAAACTGGCAACCTTCACCAGGCTGACTGCAAGGAGAATCCTGCAGGCTCTGGAATTCATGGCATCTTGCATCCTGCTAATCCCATGTGCAAAGCTGCATATGAGGAAACTTCAATGGTACCTAAAAAACGTATGGTCTCAACACAGCCACAGTTTGGAAACTATCATACCACTGATTCCATGTCTTCAAAAGAAATTTCTGTGGTGGGCTCAAGCATGCCAAAGAAACATAGGTCTCCCATTCTGCAAGCCTCAAGCAAATCAAGTCATCACAACAGACGCCTCGGACTACGCCTGTGGGGCGCACATGACAGATCGGTGCATTCAGGGCAAATGGTCACAAAAAGAAAAGCACCTACACATCAATCAAAAGGAAATGCTAGCAGTAATAAATGCTATTATGGCTTTCAAAGACCTACTGCATCCAGGGCAGCTTTTGATAAGAACAGACAACACCACAGTGATGTGGTACATAAACAAACAGGGAGGGACTCATTCATATCCCCTGTGCAGACTAGCCATGTCACTTTGGAACGCGGCTCTGGAATTGCAAATCCAACTTCAAGCACAATTCCTGCCAGGGAAGAAAAACACACTGGCAGACAACCTGAGCAGAAATATGACAGATCCACACGAATGGAAGTTGCATCCTCAAGTTTTTACAATGATAATTCAAGCATGGGGAAGGCCAGACATAGATCTCTTTGCCACCCACAGAAATTACCAATTGACAAAATTTTGCTCAAGGACCTTTCATCCACAGGCCTGGAAAGTGGACGCACTCTCTTTCAGTTGGACAACAATGACGGTTTATGCCTTTCCACCTCTTCCACTGCTGGCCAAAGTTCTATTAAAAGCCAGAGCAGACAGACCAAAGATGATTCTCATTGCTCCAGACTGGCCAAGACAACACTGGTACCCACTCCTGAGGAAACTGATGCATTTCCCACCATGGATCCTGCCTCTAATGCTTCTTCTACTGACTCAGCACAACTTCAAAACTCTTCACAGTCAGCTGAAAACACTCAATCTAGCCACATGGAGAATTCCTTAAATTCCCAGCAGACCCTACTCTCCAAGGAGGTGCAGGATGTCATTTTGGAGGCCAGAAGGCCTTCTACTAGAAAAGCCTACTCCACAAAATGGAAACGGTTTTGTGTCTGGAATCAGAAAAAGGGTCAGAATCCTGGAATACTGAATTTACCTCAAATACTACAGTACCTAGCCGAGCTGCTAAGCAGTGGACTTTCATTCTCCTCCATCAAAATCCATGCCTCAGCCATTTCTGCAGAGTACAGCACTGATCCTCCTTTATTCTCTCACCCTCTCTTAAGACAGTTCCTCAGAGGGGCTAAGAATATAAAACCCCCAAGGAAGCAACCAGTACCGGCTTGGGACCTCAATTTCATTCTAGAAAAACTAACCCTGCCTCCTTTTGAGCCAGCTGCTTCAACAGACCTGCAATATTTGTCATGGAAAACAGCCTTTCTTCTAGCTATCACCTCAGCACGCAGGGTTTCGGAACTACAAGCCCTCATGGCTGTGCAGCCTTTCATCATTTTCCATCAGGACAGAGTTTCCTTACGAAACAATCCTTCCTTTATGTCAAAGGTAGTATCCAGGGTAGCCTTGAGTCAGGCTATCCACTTACCTACGTTTTACCCTAATCCACAAAACAAAGGGGAGAGGCTACTACATTCCTTGGACATTCACAGACAGCTCCGTTATTATTTGGACAGAACAAAGCCTTTCAGAAAATCGGAGCAACTCTTTGTGTCCTATGCTACAGGTGCTCAAGGGAAGCCTATTTCCAAACAGACAATCTCAAAATGGATAGCCCACTTCATACGCTTTTGTTACTCTTTTCATGGTAAAACTGTACCTACAGGCATCAGATCTCACTCCACAAGGGCCACAGCTACCTCTGCTGCTTTCCTCAGGGGGGTTCCTACCAAAGATATTTTGGAGTTCTGTACATACTTTCTCCAAGCACTATCACCTACCAGTATACTCCAAAACTAGAGCGGGTTTTGCCACTGCAGTCTTGCAGGGCATCCTGGCTCCACCTAGTTCCATTTACTGCCTACCACCCCTTTATTAGCTTTGGGATTCTACCCATCTGTTATGACTGCAGCTGTATGCACGATGAACATAGTACAGTTTTGTACCTACCATAAATGTAGATGTTCGAGTGCTAATACAGCTGCAGTCCAGGTTTCCCTCCCTCCTTCCCCCTTTGGGACAGGCCTTATGGCTAACACCTCATCATACAACTTCATTGGGGTATTCTTTTATGGTGTATTTGCTTGCAACTACTGTTTTTTGATTATATTGCATTTGCTTTACTACATAAATTTATGTTTTGCCTTCCTTCTGGGGACACCTGACATCTGGGGCAAGAAAAACTGAAGAAAATGGCATCGGCTGGTTCTTTTATACCCCTGTCGCACTGACGTCAGGGAAGAAGCAACGACAACCCATGCCGGACCTTGACTTTGGAATTCGGCCGACCGAGGACCCGCCTGACGGCAGGAGAACCCATCTGTTATGACTGCAGCTGTATTAGCACTCGAACATCTACATTTATGGTAGGTACAAAACTGTACTTTTCCTTCTGTGTCCCTGTAAAGATTTTGTAATACTAATCTGTTAGTATGGTTTCTAAACAGTTCTTGCTCATATTCTTTATCAGGTCCTGGTTTGCTACAGTAATATAGAGTGCAATGTAACAAATGCTGTTTATCAGTGTCAAGGGAGGGGGATTTACTGATGGTTACGTTCATCAGTTCTTCGGTTACTGCCCCTGGACCAGTCGTAACCAATTCCTGGCTGTACCAATAAAATGTTTCACCCTCCGGTCGCACTACAAAAGTATCCATTTGTCGCTGTGCTTCCATACCCTGCATAGTTGGAACTACTGCTATGCCAAATATCTGCATTATGTCTCTGCCCAAAAGATTTACTGGGCATTTTGCAGAAACAACAATTTTGCTTTTCTGGGTCATCCCTGAAACAGGGTCAGTTATTGCTATGTTGTGGGAGAGTGGCTCCCGATACAGCTGTCCATTAGCTGCTCTCACTAATATGTAATCAAGTGATTCTGAATTTTCTGGTAGTTTGGAAGGATGTATCAGGGTCCGTGAAGCCCCTGAGTTACACAGGAATTTAACTTCCCTCCCCTCTACCAGAAGTGTAACTTCCAGTTTTGTGTCTGCTAAGTAGAGCTCTAGGCTCAATAATGCCAAGTCTAAAATTTCATTTTCTTCATTATCTGTGATTTCATGCACATCCTCTTTTTTTTTCTATCACATTCTGTACTCCTTCTATCACATTTGCACTTGTCTTTTCTTGATTATTCCGATTCTTGACTATCATATAGTCAGTCCTCACCCTCCTTGTCTTCTGTGGTTACCTTTTTATTTTGCCTGCAATCCCTTGCTAAATGTCCCTTTTTTTCACATTTAAAACATTCACCCCTTTTCTTTCTCTCTTCCAACTCCTCTGATCGTTTATCAGATTGTTTGTTTCCCTGGGCATTTTTCTTACCCTTCTTCCCGGTCTGTACTACAAAGACTTCTGATCCGTCTTCTACTGCAAATACTTGAGTTTTCTTTTTCTTTTTGCTATTAAAATGCCTTTCAGCATGTCTTGCATATTCAAGTAATGACTGTAATCTACTAGTACGATGATCTACCATGTGCTTTGTAATAAAGCTGCTAATGGGTGCAATACTGCCTTTCAAAAATGCATTCTTTAGCTGCTGCTCATATGGGGAATTATGTGTTTGGTCCTCAGGTACCTGCATTCCACAATGGTTATTAAAACACTCTAATAATCTGGCATAATATCTATCAACAGTTTCACCTTCTTGTTGGATGCATTGATTAATGCAAGTCCAGTCAGCCCTAGGCTTCCATTTCTCAGAGATTCGGTCTGTCAGACCTTTCACTCTGTTATCCAGTTCTGCATTACTATGTGGGAGTGGCCTATGTTCTGCGTCACGGGGATTCCAGTTGCCACTGATCATGTGCCAATCTGGACCTACGATTTGTCTGACTACTTTCTACTTCCTCCATTTAAATGGTAACTTAACCTCATGCCCTGTAAGTTTTCTAAGAATTTTCTAAAATTAACTTTCGGATGGGGAATTCCCTCTGTGGCTTTCCGGATGTCTTCCGGTGTCCACGGTCTATATACTAGAAGAGTTGGGTCCTGTCCTGCCTGTCCTGCCTGTGGGTTTGGTACTTATATGAGTGGACATATCTCTTCATCACTCATAGCTTGTGAATTTTTATTTATTTCATACAATTCAATATCCCCTCTTAAGTTGCGTGTTTGAGACCTAGTCTCGATAGGATCTCTGGCAAATGGTTTTGGTTTTGCAGGGACAGCTGGATATAGCGGAGGTGGATCAGCTTGTCCACTCGCTTCATATTCTGGTAAGGGAAGTGGAGGGGGCGGAGGGGCTGTTGCTATTACTAAGTTATTGTCTTCTTTATCTAAAAACATTGCTTTTGAATTTTTATTCTTTTGTTCCCTGCGGTTTGCTTCCTCAAGCCACCTGTGTGCCTGAGGAACTCCTAATCGACGTTGCTTTTTTATCTGACCTTTTGCGTCTGTTTTAAGTTGTTTGACAAGTTTGATAAGTGAAGGTTTATCTAATTTACCATCAAATTTGTATTTATTAACCCATTTTGTATAGTACCTAACATTGTTGACACGCTGTAATTGCATATATTTCGCGTCTTCGGTTAAAGGCGGATCTCGGGAACTTTTTGTGCACTTATTTCCCATGTTGTCTTAACTTAGTTAGAAATTGTTACGTAACCCTTTTTATCACATGGTACCACGATTTTCACTTCACAGTTTATCTAGAATAACTGCCTACCTATCCTGTTTCCCTGATCTATGACAAGACAGCAATCTTTTTTGTCCCTGATTTACAAAAAAATCTCCCTGGCAAAAACAAATACTGTAACAAGTCCCTGATCTGAAACAAAGAAAAGGTAAATTCCTCCTTACCTGAGCCTCCGTGATTGATCGTTTCACCAGAACTGTTGACTCGTCCTCCAATCGCAGATCAGAAACAGTGGCTGGCCTCTTTTGAACGACAATTCAGTCGGAGGTCTTTTCAAAGCAGAAGAACCGATGTGGCTTCTTCCCCGTACGGTTTCATGCCACCGGGCCCATCTGACCTGAGCTTGAGCAAGAGATATCCGGCTTGAAGGACAAATCTGTCATAGGAAAAATAAACTTGAAAAATTATCACTACACGGTAGGTTCAGGTTAAGGCACTTTAATCTTGCAGCAAGGAGACAAAAACATGCTAATACAGTGTTTGTCAAACTAAAATCAGGAAGTAAGTCTATCTTTATACACTTTCTAACGAGACATTGCCTACCAAGCTGACGTAACAGATCACAAGTTTTATCATCATCATTACATAGCAGCTGTTTATCCATAATTTTCTGCTTGCACTATCAATTTTATGAAAACTTCCTAAGAAAAACAGCGTGGCCTTGGTGACCACCGGTTAGATACAGTTTCCCACTATGTTATGTTTCCATTCAAGGTACTATAGCTAATTCGAGCACAAAGCAAGTACAGATTCTTCAAGCAGTCCTTTGTCTTATGTATCTCTTCTTTTCTGCAGCTGTGCATGTTCTCATAACACAAACAGAGCTAATTGTTCAAAATCATAACATTATAGAATATGGTATTGTTTCATTTATTACTTCCTGACCTAGCAGATAATCACCTGCTTCTCAATACATTTCCAAAAGGCATAAACATGAATTTTGCTGTGCTTGCAATTACTAGGTCAGGGGGCATCTTGCAAGTTTCAGAAAGCTTACTGCAGTTTCAAAAAGCATCTTATAATTTCATACAGAATTAAGTTTGTATATAAAATAGAATGAAAACGTGTTAACTCTTTTAGCTTCTAATAAGCATTAGACATATACATAAATGCATATTTCTCTGACATAAACTGCCTGAACATTGTGGCAGACACTGAGCAGGTCCTTAACTCAGTCCCACGAATGGATGCTTCACAGGGATGTGTTTCTGGACATTATCCACCAGTGGGGTACTCTTCAACTGGATTTTTTTGTCTCTTCTCTGAACAGGCAGCTTCCTGTGTTTTGTGCTAGAGTTCTAGGTCCTCTGGTGTGGAAGGTGGACACCCTCTCATTTTCTTGGAAGGGACGTTTCTTTATGTATTTCCCCTCCCCTTCAAAAAGTCCTGTTCAAGATTCAACAGGATGCTTCCAAAATCCTGATGGTGACTCCCTTTTGGCCGTGACAACACTGAATATTAAGTTGTCAATCTTGCCTTCATTCTTGCTGGATGGGTTTGGAGCCAATCCTCGGCTCCGACTCGGCCTTATACTAAAGCTCGAGAGCTATTTACCGGGTCGAGGACCTCCCCCTATCCCATAATGCTAGGCATCAGATACCCAGATCTTATTTGCCGCTTCAGCTACGAGGTTGCGATTTTACCGGCTCCAGGTTATATTACTCTTTTCTACTGTTTTATTATATATATCTATATCTATATCTATATATATATATATATATATATATATATATATATATATATATATATTTAGTTTTTTTCTTGTTAGTTTTTGTCTCTTTGTGTTTCCCTTCTAAACCCTTGAGAAACCCCCCTAAAACTCTCTTTCTGTAGTTTTTCAGTCCCCCCTCCCCCCACCCGTTAGGGTAGCATTGATATAATCAGTACTGTTTTTTTTTATTCTTTTCTACTACCTTTTTATAGATTTTATACTTGATAGTAGATATTTTTAGTAGTATTATTATATTACTATTATTTTGTTTGTGTGTAGTGTTTAAAGCAGTAGTTACCTGTTCCCTTGGTATCCCTTTTTCTATTTTTCATTATGTCTAAGGATACTAAGGTCTCAGGTTTCAAGAAGTGTGACTCGTGCTGTCAGAAGATGTCTCTGACAGACGGTCACACTTCTTGTGTGTATTGTTTGGGCCCCCTACACCTGCAGGACTCTTGTGCGGTCTGTCATGCCTTCAGTCCGAGAGTCCTGCAGGAGCGTAGGAACAAACTTATTTTGAGGGGCTTGCTTAAGCCTGAAGGGTCCCTGACTAAGCCCTCGTCGGGTAAACCCTCTAAGCCCACTAAGACGTTGCCTCCCTGTTCGGAGCCGTCGCCGAGCGGAGCTTCTGCCTCCTCGTCGGTTCCGGCTGGAATCAACACTTCGAGATCTCAGTCGGCTCCAGCCTTAGTATCGGAGCCTTCTGTGAGCCGAAAACGCTCGAGGTCTCCCTCTTTGGAGTCCGTTCGTTTGGCTCCGAGGTCTCCGTTACTACAGTCGGAGCGGAGCCATAGGTCCCACTCCTCTCGGTCCTCCAGGCTGTCCAATCACGACCTCGAGAGGGTAGTCAGTAGACCATTAAAGTCGCAGGCACTGGCCCAAATGTGGACTAGCACTTCTCAACAGACTATGGCTATCCCTGTATCTTCATCAGTTCTTCCTCCGACTCTACCACTGTGCTCGGAGCCGGAGCTCGTTGGGGCTCGAATCGTCGGAGCCAATACCACACATTTCCTCTCCCTCGTCGGCTCCGATCTCTTCATTTGTTCTGTCCACGGAGGGATCCGGGCGTCAAGACTCTCTCATCATCCCCGAGGGGGTGAGTGGCATCGAACCCTTGTCTGACCCTGTTCTCCCTCTCGGTGCCTCAGCACAGGTGAGCTCGGCTTCGACATCGGCCTCGGAGCCATCACTCTCTGTGCCGGGAGGGGTTCTCATCTCTTTGGAGCTGGGACCTTCCTCTCTGCCTGATAGGGTCGCCTTTGAGGTCATGAAGAGCGTTCTGACTCCTGGGTCGGATCTACGATCAGCCCCTTCGGCTTCTCCCCCCCATGGTGCCTGCTTCAGTCTCTGTCCACCCTCCGGACCCCAAGCGTGGAGAACAAATGCTCCAGGTCGCCCCACTGGGGGTATCTTCCTCTTCCGAGGCCTCCCCCGATCATTCGGAGGAGCCACCTCGGAAGAAAACATGTAAGAGGAAACATGTTGACTCCCCCGAGTCACCGACTTGGAGGATTCAGAAGGGTCCCCAAGGTCCCCCTCTGAGGATGTGTCCTTTTCAGACATCCTGGAGATCCTTAAGCAGAGGGGGAATTGGACTGCCCTTAAACCTTCCGAGGATGAGTCTGTGTACCTGGACACATTTGGTTCTCACCATTCCACCTCCTGGGTGTCTCCGCCTTTTGACCCGCTCATGGAAGTGGTTGCTCGGAAGGCGTGGACAGCCCCAGACTCAGTGGAACCAACTCCCCGTAGGCCCGCTAAATTTATTACAGCCCCATTGGATAAACAGTTTCTAACTAAGGGGGTCCCAGTTGATGCCATGGTGGTGGCAGCGGCCACTAAGAAGGCGTTGGCTGACCCTTCGGTACCTGTACATCCTCCTAATAAAGAGTCTAGAACAATGGACAGGTACGGGAAGCGGATGTTCTCTTCAGTGACCTTTGCTATGCGGTCGCTGAGTTATCTGTGCCATTTCACCCGACTTCAGAGGGATCTTCTCAAAGAACTGGGTGATACCCTTCAGGATCCATCGGCTGCGGGGTCTCAGGATAAGGTTAACTCCCAGCTGGCGACCTTAAGTTCCATAGTAAACTCCTCCATGCGGCTCATTTCTTATGCGGCCGATAGTGCAAGTAGGGCCGCAGGTACAGGCGTGGCTTTGAGAAGACACACCTGGATGCGGTTGTGTAACTTTGCTGACCCCTTTAAGGCGTCCTTCACAAATACCCCCTTCAATGGTTCGGCTTTGTTTGGACCACAGGTGAAGGATACACTTACCAGGTGTGAGCAGGAAGGCAAGACTGACTCTGCTGTGGGAGTCCGTTTTTCTACTCCCTCCAGACCATTTCCCAGAGGTCAGAAGAGTGGAAAAATGTGGTTTCTTAAATCCCAGAGAGTCGTGCCTGACACACGTGGTGATTTTTCCTCCAGGGGCAGAAGAGGAAACAATAATAGACGCCGCCCTAGGGGCAGAGGGGGTCCGCAAAATCAGGGTAGCAGAGAATCTTTCTCTGACAAACCCTTCCAGCACCCCTGAGGGGCTGCCCGACTGTCCATCTTCGGAGGCAGTCGGGGGAAGTTTGTCACTGTACCCAGAAGCCTGGCAACTCCTCACTCAAGACCGATGGGTACAGTCTATCATATCCGAAGGTTATAAAATTCCCTTCGTCCGCACCCCTGTAAAAACAAACAGATCCCTTCCAGATGTCCCACCCGCTCTAAGGGATCAAGCAGTTCTAGAAATTTCAAAACTGCTAAGAAAAAGAACCATCCAGCCAGTCCCAGCAGACCAGCAATGATCCGGAATTTACTCAAGGTTCTTTTTGGTACCAAAAAAGACAGGGGACTGGAGACCCATTTTGGATCTCAGCAGATTAAACAAGTCTGTTCAAAGAACGAAGTTCCGGATGGTCATGCTCCAGTCCATTCTACCCTTCTTGGGTCAGGACAGTTGGATGTGCTCCATAGACCTTCAGGATGCATACTACCATATAAAAATAGACAGGCGTTCCAGAAGGTTTCTCCGCTTCCGGCTGGGAGCTAGTCACTATCAATTCAGAGCCCTGCCCTTTGGGCTCACCACAGCCCCCAGGGTGTTCACCAAATGAATGGCAGTGGTTACGGCTCACCTGAGACGACAGGGATTCCAGGTGTTTCCATATCTAGACGACTGGCTCCTTACTGCTTCCACCAGGCATCAGCTATTGCGAGCCAGGGACTATTTACCATTCAGACTTGCTCCAAGCTAGGTATATCAATAAATTTCGAAAAGTCTGCATTGTCGCCTTGTCAGTCTATAACCTTTATAGGCGCAGAATTAGATACAAATGTCTATCTGCAAAACTTCCTCTAGACAGAGTATCAGACATTCGCCGACATGTACAGATCCTACTACAGTGCAAGACGATTCAGGCCAGACTTGTACTAAAGACATTGGGTCTCATGGCAGCAGCGATCATTTTAGTCCCCCTGGCTCGTTTTCACATGTGGATCCTCCACTGGATGCTGTTTACCCAATGGTCCTTTCAACAGCTTCCAATGTCTCACAGGATAATAATTACTCAAACATGCAAAGACCACCTGGCTTGGTGGATGGTCTCCCCTCTTGTTCTCCAGGGCAGACTGTTTGTTCTTCCTCCTCCTGTTGCCACAGTGACCACGGATGCCTCCTTGATCGGGTGGGGGGGGGGGCATTTTCAGGGCAGGACTGTCCAGGGCTCTTGGCAACCTCTAGAATACCACCTGCACATAAATGTCTTGGAGATCAGAGCAGTACTTTTAGCTGCAAGCTCTTCAGGACTCTCTACCTACCGGGACTATTGCAGTTCAGACGGACAATATGTCTGTAGTGTGGTACATCAACAAGCAGGGTGGAACCAGGTCCTATCCTTTATGTCGAGAAGCACTCAGACTCTGGCAGTGGGCGATCTCTTCCCAACGGTTTCTGATAGCAACGCACATCCCCGGAAAGTCCAACGTCATAGCAGACAGGCTAAGCAGAGCCATTCTCATGCCTCACGAGTGGTCTCTCAATCAGTTAGTAGCGGACAAGATTTTCTGCAGATGGGGTCAACCTTGCTGCGACCTTTTTGCAACCCCTCTCAACAGCAAGTGCGAAGACTTCTTCACTCTCTTTCCCCTCCCCGGCCATTCTTCCAGAGACGCTCTAGTACACGATGGTTCGGCTTTGTTTGGACCACAGGTGAAGGATACACTTACCAGGTGTGAGCAGGAAGGCAAGACTGACTCTGCTGTGGGAGTCCGTTTTTCTACTCCCTCCAGACCATTTCCCAGAGGTCAGAAGAGTGGAAAAATGTGGTTTCTTAAATCCCAGAGAGTCGTGCCTGACACACGTGGTGATTTTTCCTCCAGGGGCAGAAGAGGAAACAATAATAGACGCCGCCCTAGGGGCAGAGGGGGTCCGCAAAATCAGGGTAGCAGAGAATCTTTCTCTGACAAACCCTTCCAGTACCCCTGAGGGGCTGCCCGACTGTCCATCTTCGGAGGCAGTCGGGGGAAGTTTGTCACTGTACCCAGAAGCCTGGCAACTCCTCACTCAAGACCGATGGGTACAGTCTATCATATCCGAAGGTTATAAAATTCCCTTCGTCCGCACCCCTGTAAAAACAAACAGATCCCTTCCAGATGTCCCACCCGCTCTAAGGGATCAAGCAGTTCTAGAAATTTCAAAACTGCTAAGAAAAAGAACCATCCAGCCAGTCCCAGCAGACCAGCAATGATCCGGAATTTACTCAAGGTTCTTTTTGGTACCAAAAAAGACAGGGGACTGGAGACCCATTTTGGATCTCAGCAGATTAAACAAGTCTGTTCAAAGAACGAAGTTCCGGATGGTCATGCTCCAGTCCATTCTACCCTTCTTGGGTCAGGACAGTTGGATGTGCTCCATAGACCTTCAGGATGCATACTACCATATAAAAATAGACAGGCGTTCCAGAAGGTTTCTCCGCTTCCGGCTGGGAGCTAGTCACTATCAATTCAGAGCCCTGCCCTTTGGGCTCACCACAGCCCCCAGGGTGTTCACCAAATGAATGGCAGTGGTTACGGCTCACCTGAGACGACGGGGATTCCAGGTGTTTCCATATCTAGACGACTGGCTCCTTACTGCTTCCACCAGGCATCAGCTATTGCGAGCCAGGGACTATTTACCATTCAGACTTGCTCCAAGCTAGGTATATCAATAAATTTCGAAAAGTCTGCATTGTCGCCTTGTCAGTCTATAACCTTTATAGGCGCAGAATTAGATACAAATGTCTATCTGCAAAACTTCCTCTAGACAGAGTATCAGACATTCGCCGACACGTACAGATCCTACTACAGTGCAAGACGATTCAGGCCAGACTTGTACTAAAGACATTGGGTCTCATGGCAGCAGCGATCATTTTAGTCCCCCTGGCTCGTTTTCACATGTGGATCCTCCACTGGATGCTGTTTACCCAATGGTCCTTTCAACAGCTTCCAATGTCTCACAGGATAATAATTACTCAAACATGCAAAGACCACCTGGCTTGGTGGATGGTCTCCCCTCTTGTTCTCCAGGGCAGACTGTTTGTTCTTCCTCCTCCTGTTGCCACAGTGACCACGGATGCCTCCTTGATCGGGTGGGGGGGGGGGCATTTTCAGGGCAGGACTGTCCAGGGCTCTTGGCAACCTCTAGAATACCACCTGCACATAAATGTCTTGGAGATCAGAGCAGTACTTTTAGCGTTGCAAGCTCTTCAGGACTCTCTACCTACCGGGACTATTGCAGTTCAGACGGACAATATGTCTGTAGTGTGGTACATCAACAAGCAGGGTGGAACCAGGTCCTATCCTTTATGTCGAGAAGCACTCAGACTCTGGCAGTGGGCGATCTCTTCCCAACGGTTTCTGATAGCAACGCACATCCCCGGAAAGTCCAACGTCATAGCAGACAGGCTAAGCAGAGCCATTCTCATGCCTCACGAGTGGTCTCTCAATCAGTTAGTAGCGGACAAGATTTTCTGCAGATGGGGTCAACCTTGCTGCGACCTTTTTGCAACCCCTCTCAACAGCAAGTGCGAAGACTTCTTCACTCTCTTTCCCCTCCCCGGCCATTCTTCCAGAGACGCTCTAGTACACGATTGGCCCCGGGGTCTCCTATATGCATTTCCGCCTTTTCCCTTAATTCCCAAACTGATTCAGAAAGTGACCGCTTTGGGTTCCAGGATGATCCTCATTGCCCCTTACTGGCCTCAACAAATTTGGTTCCCATTCCTGCATAGTCACCTACTGGAGCAGCCCTGGAGTCTGGACCCAGTGCCAGACCTGTTGGTCCATCAGTCGGGCGGGCTGCACCAATTCCTTCAATCTCTCAACCTCACAGCTTGGTTGCTCCACTTCCAGCCCTAGCCAGGCTTCCACGTATTTCTCAGCCAGTGCATGAAATCATCCTTTCTTCACACAAATCTACTAACAGAAAAACCTATGCTAGTAAGTGGAGACGTTTCTCCTTCTGGGCGGAGGCCAGAAATATAAATCCTTTTACAGCCCCTGTCGACAGTGTTCTGGATTTTTTGGCAGAGCTTTTTCAAGCGGGCTCCTCTTCTGCCGCCATTAGAGTCCAATTGGCTGCTATCGCTAATTTTCACGCTGGCCTGTCAGAGACCAGCATCATGTCCCATAAACTTTGTAAAGCCTTTCTTAAAGGGACTGTTTAGCTGAGGCCTCCGGTTAGAGATCCCCCGTCTCCGTGGGATTTGAATCTGATATTAACTTCCCTGCTTCTCCCTCCTTTTGAACCTGCGGCCACCTGTTCCTTAAAATTGCTCTCCTGGAAAACTCTCTTCTTAGTAGCTATCACCTCAGCTAGAAGAATATCGGAACTTCAGGCCCTCTGTATTCATCCTCCCTATCTTGTTTTTCACAGAGATAGAGTTTCACTCAGAACTAATCCCTCCTTTTTACCCAAGATTCCTTCTGAGACAAACCTGAATCAGGCCATTGATCTTCCTGTCTTTTTTCCTAACTATTCAAACAGAGCTGAACAAAAGCTGCATTATTTGGATGTTCACAGGCAATTACGTTTCTATTTAGATAGGAAAAAACAAACTAGGAAGTCGGACCAACTCTTCCAGTCCTATGCTGAGGGCAAGCAGGGCCTGCCAGTGTCTAAAGTATCTTTATCTAGATGGTTGGCCTCTATCTTTTCCTTCATCTACCAACTAAGGCATAAAGAACTCACTACAAAGCCAAAAGCTCATTCCACCAGAGCGTTAGCTACGTCAGTAGCTTTTCAAGCAAGACTTCCAATGGAATCTATTTGTGCTGCAGCCACATGGGCCACTCCTCATAGCTTTATTTCTCATTACAAGTTGGATATGACCTCCAGGAGTCGGGCTGAGTTTGGTTCCACTGTGCTCAAGAGTATTTTCCGATGAACATTAAGAAGTTATGTACCTACCATAACGTTCCATGTTAGTTGTCTTCTTCTCACCTTCTTTCTTGCATCCCACCTGCCATCCCCCTAGCCTGGACAGACCGAGATGAATCCTTCTGAGGCCTTATTCCTCTGCTTGACTATTTTCTAGGTTATGTCCTCCTCAGTTCTTACCACTGTAGGTAAACTTTATAGTGGGGACAGGGTGTCTCCATGGTGTTAGTTATACCAAACGAGATCTGGGTATCTGACACCTAGCATTGTGGGATAGGGGGAGGGCCTCGAGCCGGTAAATTAAATAGCTCTCGAGCTTTAGTATAAGGCCGAGTCGGAGCCGAGGATCGGCTCCGAACCCATCCAGCAAGAAAGAAGGCGAGAAGAAGACAACGAACATGGAACGTTATGGTAGGTACATAACTTCTTATTCCCTCTACTTCTGCATTTAGCCAGGGGCAGTCGTCACAGGTTATCTCATAGGGGTGGATCTAATCACACAAGACAAAGTCTCCCTCATCCATCTCCACCTGTCCACGCTTCAACTGACACTGTGGGTGATAGGATTTTGATTCCTCACAGACACATTTTTTTCTGAGGATGTGCTACAAGTCCTGCAGGAGGCCAGGAAACCTACTACAAAGAAATCCAACTTATCCAAATGGAATTGGTTTTCTACTTGGTGCCTCTCTCGTAACCTGGACACACTTACTGTGGATGTTCCTTTGGTACTGTTATTTGTGTGAGTTGCTCAGTGCTGGTTTGGGTTATTCTTCTAATAAGGCCCACTTGTCAGCTATCTTTGCTTGTCTGCCTTTCTCCTTTAGCTTCTAGATTTGAGGTTAAACAGTTTCATAAAGGCATCCTTAATATTAGACCTCCCAGGAAGCCTGCTCCTTCTCCTCCCTCGGATCTTGATTTTATTTTGGAGAAGTTGACTCTGGCTCCTTTTGAGCCTGCTGCTTCAGTTTCCTTGCTACATTGTTCCTGGAAGACTGTTCTTTTGTTAGGTCTTAATTCTGCCAGACATGTCTGAGTTGCAGGTCTTTCATGAGGGAGGGTGTCCTTGCGCACTAACCCTTATTTTATGCCTAAAGTGGTTAATGAACTATCAGTGAATCAATCTATTAATCTGCTTACTTTTTTTTCCCCTGTCCACAATCTGACAGTGAGAGGGTGCAGCATACTTTGGACATGTATAGGCAACTAAAGGTTTATTTGGATAAGACTAAGGCTATTAGAAAATCTGATCAGATATTTCTGTTCACACTAGATCTTTGGGACTTGCTGTAGCCAAGCAAACTATTTCTTCAGTTTCTAAAGCTATTTCCTTTTGTTACACATTTCATGGCAAGAGCCTACCTCCTTCAGTTAAGGCTCATTCTACTAGAGCTGTGGCGAATTTGGGTTTTTTTTCAAGGGCTTGGGTGCTAATTCTAGTCTTGAGGCAGCTAACTAGACTTCTGTGCATACCTTTGCCAAGTACTCCAAGTATGATGGTATTTCTAGAGCTAGGGCTGGTTTTCCTAGTGCCGTTCTTCATGTTTTTCTTTAGGTTGCTCTTCTGCACCTTCCCCCTCCCACGTTTCCTCTTGAGATTTGGCACTCTCCCATCTGTTAAGAATACTGCATTAGTGAATGTAAGGATATAGGGCAGTTGTGTAACATCTTACCACAATGATAAGATGCCCTGGTCTTCACTGCTGCAGTATTTGCTCCCTCCCTCTACCCCCCCAGTCTTTTGCCTTCCTGGATGTACAGGTTATCTCTTGGGTTTCTTGGACTGTCTTCCTACTAGGGCATTCAGTTCTGTTTATGGTATATGTGAACATCACCTTTTTGCCCTACACTGTGCAAGTAGCGTTTAGGTGTTCAGTGTGCCATTTAAAAGCAACAAGTAGTCTTTGGTAGACTGGCTGGACGTTTGGGCTTCCACGTCAGGGAATCCCGTATGTTAAGAATACTGCAACAGTGAAGGCAAGGCCATTTACCGTTATGGTAAGATTTTGCACAACTGTACTTTTTATAGTCTTGCTGCTCTTAACTGTTTAGATAGTACCAACTTATGCAGCAGCAGGTGTTTTCAGAGTGGCAACATTAACCTGTATCCCCGAATCAAGTACAAGTAGTCTTAGTAGGTGCTTTTTCATCTTAGCTTTGAAACCATTCATTGTTGTGAAGGCATGAGCTGTTTCCATCATTATCTACCAGAGGAACAGCTACTTGCTGCTGGTAGGCCTAACACCTCTTTAGCCTGTCAACTTCTTGTGGCTCAGACTCATACCACTTGGCTTCTTCGATACCAACCAGAGGTAATCTTGCCTATTCAAAAAAATAATAATTGCATTCTAAATAGTGTATTTTAATTGAGGTGGGTGAAACTGGGTGGATGTTACTTAACATTCAGCTCCATTTTTGTATGCAGTTACCATCTTTTATTTAGTTTGCTTTATTATTTAGTGGACTCTCTGTTTAGTTGCACTTTCTAGTTGAACAGTCTGTATTCTGTAAGTGAACTTAAGTAAATTGTTTGAAAGTCTTACTTCAGAAAAAAAATAGTCAGAGAACAAGGCTTCTTAGGCTGAAACGATTAATTTGTGAATTTCTTGTTTTCTTTGTGCCTGTAAAATTGCATAGGTTAATTTTAGATTGCATAGTGCAGATGTTCATCGTGCATACAGCTGCAGTCATAACAGATGGGTTCTCCTGCCGTCAGGCGGGTCCTCGGTCGGCCGAATTCCAAAGTCTAGGTCCGGCGTCTGTTGCCGTCGCTTCTTCCTTGACATCAGTGCGACAGGGGTATAAAAGAACCAGCCGACGCCATTTTCTTCAGTCTTTCTTGCCGCACAGTGCCCGAAGCAGAAGCAGTTCGCAAGTGCCAGTCGGCCAGCTCCTGAGATTACGAATATTTCTCAACCGAAGACTTCTTGAAAGCTAAGTACCCCGTTGGCGAAACTTTTCTTGCCTCAGACCGATGTCAGACAAAGTTAATAATTGCATTTCATGTGGGAAGCAAATACCACATAAAGATTTCCATTCCCTCTGTATACCTTGCTTGGGCCCAGACCACGACGTCTCAGCCTGTCGTTTTTGTGCTACATTCAACAGACGCACTATTAAGCGTCGGGCGGAGTTCGCCCAACACTATTTTGGCAAAAAGTTTAATTACAACATGTCGTTGGATACTCTGACTCCAATTTTGAGTAAACAACGTAAAGATAAGGACCGACATACGAGGTCCTCGACTTCTACCGACACCACGCTAAAGCCGACTACAATGTGCTCCGGTTCTCAGCGAGGCACCTACGCAGCCCCTGACTACCGATGACACTTCATTAGCGGTGTCTTCTGTGCCCGAGGTCGCAGGCTCTTCGGCCATCACCCCGACTACAGATACCAAAGTCACTCTTGGGGAAACTCAGAGTTCAGACAGGCCTGCCACCTCTCAAGGTGTCTTCAGGCCACCTTCTTCTTTTTCCATTAAGGCTTACACTAAATCTAAAGCAGCCATGCATTCTAAAAGACAAGCTCCACAGGGCCCCTCTCAAGGCCCCATGCCTAAAAAGCAGATGCTCAAAATGGCTGAGGATTTGATTACTCTTATCAGGGGTTCTCAACCCCCCCTCGGACAAAAGGCCCAGAGTGGAGGAAGACTACCCTTCCTCGGACCAGGCCTCCATTACTTCAGAACATTCTGAGGACCAGGAACATTCTTACTCTCCTTTCGAAGATTCTGATGCAGAGGAGTCCATTCCCCCTGAGGATTACTCTTTTGGGGAAACCTTGCATACCTTGAGGGAACACTTCCACTGGGAAGGCCAAAAGTACTCAGACTCCAAGAAAAGGCTCAGGGATTTTCTTTTGCTCCCTCAGCACAGGCCTCTGGCTATACCTCTCCTGTCTTAGACATACTAGATGATGTGTATTCAGAGGCCAGCCTTAACCCAGATTCTTTACCTCCAGCTTCAGTCAAGCCTGACCGGTATTACCGGGTTCCTGATTCACACCAATTCCTATACAAAAGCAATGCGGCTGACCCAGAAACTATTTCACAGGGTCCCAAGGGAATTAAGGCCTCCACTGCCAAAAATCCATTACCTTCAGAGAGAGATTCCAGGGCTTTAGAAAGGTGGGGGAAAAAGGTATACACCTCGGCCACTTTAACCATGAGGGTTTTAAACTGTCAGTTCCATATGTTAAAATATCAACAGTTTTTGTTATCTCAGTTGAAAAGCAAAATGTCACAACCTGAACAACCAGACTTGGAGTTGCAGGATTTGTTGCATAGTGCAGAGCAAGTGGGTAAACATACCTTGCAATGTGGTTTTGATGCTTTAGAGGCCTCTTGTAGAGCTGCTGTTACAGGATCAGTCATACGTAGACATGCTTGGCTCTAAGAGCAAACCTTACCAGATCATGTCAAAGCTAAATTACTAGATGCACCTCTTCAAAAAGATGTATTGTTTGGTGTTAAAGCTGAGGAGGTATTAAAGAAAATGGAGGAAAAGGCAAAATCAATGCAAACAGTGAAAGATTTCCTACAGGTACAACCGCCACGTTTCAGTAGAAATTGGCCTTCAAAAAATTGGTCTTTTCCAGCCACAGACAGACCTCAAAGAGGTAGATACAGGCGCCCGAGAGGTAGAGGGCAATCTCAAGGATCATTTAGAGGCAGACAATGGCAAACACCTACACCAAGAGGGGGTGAGGATAGTTCACAGCCATTCAGAAAGCAGACCCAATGACTTCCCCCTTTGCATGCCAAGCAAGGCTCAAATGGCAGCACCTTTAGGCGAAAAACTGGCATTATTTTTGAAAAATTGGTGTATTGTCACAAAAGACAAATGGATCCTGGACATTATAGACAAAGGCTACAGATTCCACTTTCACACCCTTCCAAAAATGAGAGGCATGCCAAACCTGCCACACAATCAAAGGGCAAAGGCACAAAAACAAATTTCAGATCTCATGGACATGAAAGCTATTCAAGAGGTACCTGCACAAGAACAGGGTCAAGGTTTTTATTCCAGACTATTCCTGGTACCAAGGAAGGGCAAAGATTGGAGACCTATTTTGGACCTATCCATCCTAAACACATACTTACTCGTACCAAAGTTCAAGATGCTCACATTACAGCAGCTTCTTCCCATGCTGGGCAAGGAGTCTTGGCTGGTAACATTGGACCTCAAGGAGGCATACCTGCATGTCCCAGTCAGACAAGATTGCAGAAGATACCTCAGATTTCTTGCAGGTTCATCCCATTATCAATTCTCTGCATTGCCCTTTGGCTTATCTACTGCGCCCAGAGTGTTCACGAAATGCCTGGCATCAGTAATTGCCTTCTGCAGACTTCAAGGGATACAAATATACCCATATCTGGACGACTGTCTGATCCAAGCGGACAGCAAACACACTCTTCTGAAACACCTGGCGTTTGTAATAATGTTGTTGAAATCTCTGGGATACACAGTCAACAAAAAGAAGTCAAGACTAATACCCTCTCAAACAATAATTTTCCTGGGTGCTAGCTTGGATACAAACACCCAGATGGCTTACCTCACGCCAGAGAAACAAGGGCAATTAACTCAATACTTCAGAAAACTGGCAACCTTCACCAGGCTGACTGCAAGGAAAATCCTGCAGGCTCTGGGATTCATGGCATCTTGCATCCTGCTAATCCCATGTGCAAAGCTGCATATGAGGAAACTTCAGTGGTACCTAAAAAACTTATGGTCTCAACACAGCCACAGTTTGGAAGCAATCATACCACTGATTCCATGTCTTCAAAAGGAATTTCTGTGGTGGGCTCAAGCATGCAAAAGAAACATAGGTCTCCCATTCTGCAAGCCTCAAGCAAATCAAGTCATCACAACAGACGCCTCGGACTACGCCTGGGGGGCGCACATGGCAGATCGGTGCATTCAGGGCAAATGGTCACAAAAAGAAAAGCACCTACACATCAATCAAAAGGAAATGCTAGCAGTAATAAATGCTATTATGGCTTTCAAAGACCTACTGCATCCAGGACAACTATTGATAAGAACAGACAACACCACAGTGATGTGGTACATAAACAAACAGGGAGGAACTCATTCATATCCCCTGTGCAGACTAGCCATGTCCCTTTGGAACACGGCTCTGGAATGGCAAATCCAACTTCAAGCACAATTCCTGCCAGGGAAGGAAAACACACTGGCAGACAACCTGAGCAGAAATATGACAGATCCACACGAATGGAAGTTGCATCCTCAAGTTTTCACAATGATAATTCAAGCATGGGGAAGGCCAGACATAGATCTCTTTGCCACACTGGCCAAAGTTCTATTAAAAGCCAGAGCAGACAGACCAAAGATGATTCTCATTGCTCCAGACTGGCCAAGACAACACTGGTACCCACTCCTGAGGAGCCTGACGCATTCCCCACCATGGATCCTGCCTCTAATGCCTCTTCTTCCGACTCAGCACAACTTCAAAACTCTTCAGCTGTAAACACTCAGTCTAGCCGCATGGAGGATTCCTTAAATTCACAGCAGACCCTACTCTCCAAGGAGGTGCAGGATGTCATTTTGGAGGCCAGAAGGCCTTCCACTAGAAAAGCCTACTCCGCAAAATGGAAACGGTTTTGTGTCTGGAATCAGAAAAAGGGTCAGAATCCTGGAATACTGAATTTACCTCAAATAATACAGTACCTAGCCGAGCTGCTAGGCAGTGGACTTTCATTCTCCTCCATCAAAATCCATGCCTCAGCCATTTCTGCAGAGTACAACACTGATCCTCCTTTATTCTCTCACCCTCTCTTAAGGCAGTTCCTCAGAGGGGCTAAGAATATAAAACCCCCAAGGAAGCAACCCGTACCTGCTTGGGACCTCAATTTCATTCTAGAAAAACTAACCCTGCCTCCTTTTGAGCCAGCTGCTTCAACAGATCTGCAATATTTGTCATGGAAAACAGAAGGCTATCAACTCAGCATGCAGGGTTTCGGAACTACAAGCCCTCATGGCTGTGCAGCCTTTCATCATTTTCCATCAGGACAGAGTTTCCTTACGAACCAATCCTTCATTTATGCCAAAGGTAGTATCCAGGGTAGCCTTGAATCAGGCTTTCCACTTACCTACCTTTTACCCTAATCCACAAAACAAAGGGGAGAGGTTACTACATTCCTTGGACATTCACAGACAGCTCCGTTATTATTTGGACAGAACAAAGCCTTTCAGAAAACCAGAGCAACTCTTTGTGTCCTATGCTACAGGTGCTCAAGGGAAGCCTATTTCCAAACAGACAATCTCAAAATGGATAGCCCACTGCATACGCTTTTGTTACTCTTTTCATGGTAAAACTGTACCTACAGGCATCAGATCTCACTCCACAAGGGCCACAGCTACCTCTGCTGCTTTCCTCAGGGGGGTTCCTACCAAAGATATTTTGGAAGCAGCCACTTGGAGTTCTGTACATACTTTCTCCAAGCACCATCACCTACCATTATACTCCAAAACTAGAGCGGGCTTTGCCACTGCAGTCTTGCAGGGCATCCTGGCTCCACCTAGCTCCACTTAGTGCCTACCACCCCTTTATTAGCTTTGGGATTCTACCCATCTGTTATGACTGCAGCTGTATGCACGATGAACATAGTACAGTTTTGTACCTACCATAAATGTAGATGTTCGAGTGCTAATACAGCTGCAGTCCAGGTTTCCCTCCCTCCTTCCCCTCTTGGGACAGGCCTTATGGCTAACACCTCCTCATACAACCTCATTTGGGTATTCTTTTATGGTGTATTTGCTTGCAACTATTGTTTTTTGATTATATTGCATTTGCTTTATTACATAAATTTATGTTTTGCCTTCCTTCTGGGGGCACCTGACATCTGGGGCAAGAAAAACTGAAGAAAATGGCGTTGGCTGGTTCTTTTATACCCCTGTCTCACTGACGTCAGGGAAGAAGCGACGACAACCGACGCCGGACCTAGACTTTGGAATTCGGCCAACTGAGGACCCGCCTGACGGCAGGAGAACCCATCTGTTATGACTGCAGCTGGATTAGCACTCGAACATCTACATTTATGGTAGGTACAAAACTGTACTTTTCTGTGCGTCAGTTGACTGAAGTAATTTAGTTTACTTATGTTTTTGTTTGTATCTCTAGGTTGAACTGGCCACTGGTCAGTTTCCATACAAAAACTGTAAAACAGATTTTGAGGTTTTAACAAAGGTGCTTCAGGAGGACCCCCCTCTTCTTCCAAATAACATGAGCTTCTCCATGGACTTCCAGTCCTTTGTTAAAGACTGGTAAGTGACATTCCATAATTGTATTCCCATGTGCAACAAGGGTAGATCCCTTGTACCCGTTTATGAAGTCTTGAAATGGAAATACTGATCAGAATGTGCAAAATTCAAGTATGTTGCTGGCTTGAGTTAAGATATGATTTTATATTTACAGCATGTAGGTAGATGTTCTAATAGATAACTACTTTGACAGTAACAGAACCAATGCATGTCAGGTGGTGGTAATATTCTGCAGAGTACTTTGGTAAGTAGCACTAGCATTCTTGGCATTAGCAAGTCATTTGTTATGCGAGTGTACATATATTTCTAAACAAAGGAGGGCACACTGCTTATACTTAATAGTTAATTTTTATTGTACTGTGTGCAGCTGACTTGATCCTGATTTAATCTGGTGGCATAACCTAGAGTTTAAAGGTATGTGTTTCAGAAAAATCTTCATTTGCTAGGTAGTTTGTGTCGCCACTTACATAATGTTCATTTTTTTTTTTTTTTTTTTTTTTTTGCTAGTCGCTTAACCAGATCAGTGCCTCCAGGATTACTCAAAATAAAATAAGGCATTTTTTTTAAACCAGTCTCTGTATGTTTTGTTCTCAGTGCCCTTAACCACCCTTTTGAACTGTTCATTCTTTCTAGGGGAGAAAGCCTGCAGGCCCTTTCATTCCTCCAGGAGGCATACTTCTCATCTTTGCTCAAGAATTCTGGACAAAGCAAAAGTAGTGTTGAGGGAGGAGGGGCAAAGGCATAATGTCAGACATTTTTGAATTTTCTAATTTGGCTAAAAAAAGTTAGTAGAGCAACAGGTTTTGGATTAACATTTTTTCCCAAGAGTATGAAAAACATCTTGTATTATTGACTGACTTTAATCCTCAGTGAGTTATCAGAAAAGTTAAACATTTTACATGAGGCAGGGCAAAAATATGAAGCAAGATAGGGGCATTCTGCAGAATGAGGGTCAATTGAAACATATGCCAGGAGTCAAGAGTTTGGTGATGATAATAGAGCATTCATGTGTTGCGGGAGGTGAGATTTTGTTTTCCTAACTCCCTCCCCTTACTGCAACTGAGACTTCCATATATCACTTGCCATAAGGGTACTAATTTCCCAGTATGTAGTATGATTGCAGTCGTCATGGCCTCCACATGAACCAGCAGAGCCACCTGTCCTTTGCTAGCTTCTCCACCATCCAGTGTTATCTGGTGCAAAAGTCAGGACATTATCCTTTTTTGACCTGGCCAGTCTCGTCATGTCTGTTTCAGTATTAAGTACTTAAGAACATATTGAGATTCAGCATAAAGTTACGAGACTAGAGAACAGCATCTCTGTCAGGATTGAAGTACACTCTTCTGAAAAGTTGGTGTTTAGGGACTTTTCAAAGGAGGCTTTGCAGTCACTGTATTAGAGAGCAAAGCTGATTTCATAGGATTGTATTCTGGTAAACAAAAGAAGGCTTTTTACCCAGAGGTCTCAAGGCAGGTCCTGGGAATATGTGGCAGTCCCTTACTTGATTGTTTGAAACCAAACCTCAGCTCTTGCAAAGATGCAAGGCCCAGTTTCTGGAGAGTAGGGAAGGTTAATTGATAGGATTTTAGACGTTTGCTTAGCAGCAGCGTACACCCACTGTAGTTTCTGGCGCATGAAGCCCTAGCCAAAAGCTGAGTTGTAGAATTCTGCACCCATTGCAGTCATACCAGGCAAACATATGAGAAGCCAAGAAAAAGGCAATTACATATTTTTAAGTAGGAAAGACATGAACATGAATCAGTGTCAGAGGGATCTGTAAGATGAACAGGATACTTAAGCCAAACATCATTCTTCAGTTGGAAATAAGATTTCTTGACAGCAGCTGACACACTACCTTTAAATGACCACCTGTTATAAATTATACCCAGATCTCACAAAGGGCACACATTTCTTTATAGTAACACCACTATAACAACTTGTGGGGGAAGAGGGCAGAGGTTGCAGAAGACTGATGGATGTTCTTCGTGTTTCACTGTTGCAGTCCTTACATTTGGGTTATCTGCTTGCAGTAGCCCTCAGTCGGCCTGATTAACAAAGTCTTGGGTCCTGCGTCGGATGCTTTTCCTTCTTCCATGACGAGAGGTTGTCAGGGGTATAAAACATGCAGCCGACGCCATTACATCAGTCTTTCTTGCCGTATGGTGCCCGAAGGAGAAGCAGTTCGCAAGTGCCAGTTAGCTGACTCCTGAAATTTTCATTTTCGAGTTTCAGAACCGAAGTCTTAAACTACATCAAAGTACCCCATTGGGAAAACATTTTTCTTGCTCCTTACCAATGTCAGTAAAAGTTAATAATTGCATTACTTGTGGAAAGCAAATACTTCATAAAGATTTTCATTCGTACTTTATTCCTTGACTGGGCCCTGACCATGACGTACCTTGCTGTCTGTTTTGTGCTTTATTTAGTCAGGGCACTGTCCGTCTGTATATTTTTGCCTCTAAATATTTCGGTTCTCTGTTTAATTATCCAGAAATGTCGTCGGTTAGCCATCCGACTACCGGGATTCTGAAAAAACGCAAAGATAAAGACAGAGACAGGCCGCCTAGGTCCAAAGCTGCCGACGGCGCTTCTCCTAAGCCAGTCGCCAGTTCGCCGGTACTCAGTGAGGTGCTTTTGCAGCCCCTGATACCCGCTACTTCTGATTCGCAGGCCTCTACTGAGACCCATTCGGAGTCCGGAATGCCACGAGATGCTTCACTGTGGAACCTGTGGATGTCACTACCTTGGATGGGTCCAGTGCCGCTGTGCAGGCACCGGCTTCTGAGGGTGTATTCAGGCCTACGGACTTGCATATTAAACAGACACCTCCTTTTTCATTTAGGCCTAAATCCAGAACCATGCCTAAGAAACCAACGCCCAGGCCGCATACTCAGACCTCTGTGCCTAAAAAACAAATAAGAATGGCTGAGGATCTTATAACTTTAATCAGGAGAAGCCAACCTCCCCCCTCTAAGAGACCTAGGACTGAAGTTGTTTATGAATCTTCTGACCAGGATTCTGATTTTTCTGATTCTTCTGATGACCTGGATTTGCCCTTATCTACTCATAAGGATTCTGATGCAGAGGACTGTATTCCCTCTGTTTCCCCTCCAGAAGATTTTTCTTTTGGTGAAACCTTACATACTCTAAGGGAGCATTTCCACTGGGAAAGCCAGGATTTTTCTGATTCAAAAAAGAGGCTTAGGGATTTCTTACTCCTGCCTCAGCATAGGCCTTTAGCTATACCTCCTTTACTAGACATTGTTGATGATGCCTTTTCGGAATCTAGTTTGGCCCCTGATTCTTTGCCTCCTGCTCCCAGAAAACCTGACAGATATTACAGGGTTCCTGATTCACATAAGTTTCTTTTTAAAACCCCTATGGCGGATCCAGAGACTATTTCACAGGGACCCAAGGGCATTAAGACTTCTACTGCTAAAAACCCTACCCCTTCTGATAGAGACTCCAGGGTGCTGGATAGATGTGGTAAGAAGGTTTACACTTCTGCACCCTTGGCCATTTGGGCTTTACCAGTTTCATATGTTAAAGTACCAACAACATGTTATTGGGTTGCTTAAACAGAAAATGATGATGATTCCTGACTGTGCTGAAAATAAAGAATTACAGGATTTAATGCATTCTGCTGTACAGGTTGGTAAACATACTTTGCAATGTAAATTTTATTTATTAGAGGCCTCTTGCAGGGCTGCTGTTTCTGGATCTGTGCTCAGAAGGCATGCTTGGCTTAAGGAGCAATCTTTGCCTGATCATGTTAAAGCTAAACTATTGGATGCTCCCTTAATTCAGGACCGCCTGTTTGGCAACAAAGCTGAGGAAGTTCTTAAAAAGATGGAAGATAAAGCTAAATCTATGCAAACTGTTAAAGATTTTTTGCAATTTCAGCCTCCTAGATTTAGTAGACATTGGCCTTCTAAGAATTGGTCCTTTCCGGCCCCTTCCAGGTCTTCTCAAGCCAAACCTAGAGGGGGCACACAAGACTAAGCAGTAGGGGATTTCCAAACCCAAATCTGGGAATAGTAAGACTCCCCCTAAGGAAAACTGTCTCAGTGGTGACTTGTTTTTAAAACTTCCAAGCACTTCCCAACTGAATGCTCCTTTAGGCGGAAAGATTGATGTTAAGTTGTCCATCTCGCCTTTGTTCTTGCCATTTGGGTTACTCGGCCATCTTCTATAGCTCGAGAGCGGATGTTCTTCATTCCACATTGCTGCAGTCCTAACTATTGGGTAGTCCGCTGTCCAGTCGGCCCGAATACCAAAGTATATGGCTGACGTCGGTCAGGGCGCATTAGACTGACGTCAGTACGTCAGGGTACTAATGCGCATGACCGACGTCATATCCTCAGTCTTTTTTGCCGCATGGTCCGATGCAGAAGCAATTTTGCGAGTGCAGGTTGGCGTTCTGAAAGTTTCTGAAGCCAGAGTTTCAGACCGAATCAAAGTTGGCTAAGTACCCGTTGGGGAATATTTTGGTTTTTCTTGCCTCAGTATTTAACCGGATGTCAGAAAAAGTGAATAACTGTATTTCTTGTGGGAAACAGATACCTCATAGGGATTACCATACTTTGTGTATACCTTGTTTAGGGCCTGAGCACGACGTTGTTGGATGCCGCTCTTGTGCTAGATTTAACAAACGCACTATTAAGAGAAGGTTAGACTGTGCCAGGTTAGTGTTTGGGAAGCGTTGTAATTACAAAATGCCGTCGGATGCTCCGGCCGCTTCGCTAAAAACGCAAGGACAAAACAGCAATGCCTAGAGTGGAGGAACCGACAGTCCCAGGCGTCGGTTCTTTAGAGGGCTCAGTGGAGCGGAGGTTTTGCCAGGTGTTTCTTTGGAGTCTCAGGGAGAGACTTTACTGTTACAGGATGTATCCTCTCAGGAAGTAGGCCAGGCTGAGGGGGCTTCTCAGGTGGCTGTTCTTCCCTCTCTTCCTAAGGTGGTCAGAGCCTCCCCTTCTGTTGCCAAGGCTTCTTTGAGGGGCAGGCCGAGTTTTGCTTCAGTGGGGGTTTCTCCTAGTACTTCAGGGTCTTTGCCTAAGAAACATATGCTTAAAATGGCAGAGGATTTGATTACTATGATTCGGGGTTCTATGCCCCCTCCTGATAAGAGGCCTAGGGTGGAATCTGAGTTTGAGAGTTTTGAGCAATGCTCGGAGGCTTCTGAGTCTTCGGCTGAAGACTTGCAGGAGTTCCCTCCTTATTCTGATTCTGATGTGGATGATTCTACTCCTTCAGCTTCCCCTCCTGAGGATTTTTCATTTTCAGAGACTTTGCATTCCATGAGGGAGCATTTTAAATGGGAAGGTCAAGATTTCTCTGATTCCAGGAAAAGGCTTAGGGAATTCTTGTTTTTACCTCAGCACAGGCCTTTAGCTATACCTCCTGTTTTGAATGTGGTGGAAGATGTTTTTGCAGAGGCTTCCCTGAATCCGGATTCTTTGCCTCCTGCCCCAGTTAAACCGGATAGGTATTATAGGGTGCCTGAAGCTCATAAGTTTCTTTTTAAGAGTCCTAGGGCAGACCCGGAAACTGTCTCTCAGGGGCCTAAAGGTGTGAAGGCCTCAGTTGTTAAAAATCCTGTCCCTCCTGATAAAGAGGCAAGGGCTTTGGATAGATGGGGAAAGAAAGTGTATACTTCTTCCACTTTAGCCATGAGGGCGTTGAATTGTCAGTTTCACATGTTAAAATATCAGAATTATCTTCTTTCACAGTTAAAATCTAAGGTGGATGCTCTGGCGGAAGGTATTGAGTGTAAAGAGTTGCAGGATTTAGTTCATGTGTCTGAACAAGTGGGTAAACATTCCTTGCAATGTGGTTTTGATGCTGTGCAGGCCTCCTCCAGGGTGGCTGCCACTGGTTCTGTTCTTCGAGGCACGCCTGGTTGAGAGATCAGAACTTAGCTGAGCATGTTAAGACAAGGATTTTGGATGCTCCTTTACAGTCTGATGTGTTGTTTGGTTCGCCTGTGGAAGCAGTTTTAAAGAAGATGGAGGACAAGGCTAAGTCTATGCAAACTGTTAAGGATTTTTTGCAGGTGCAGTCTCCGAAGTTTAGTAGAAATTGGCCTGCTAAGGGATGGACTTATCCTGCTTATGATTCCCAGTCTAGGGGTAGGTCTAGACGTGGTAGGGGCAGAGCTCAAGGTGCTTTTAGGCCTAGGGCAGGGAGTTCACCTGCTCAGACTTCTGGTGAGGGCAGGGGTCAGTCCTTTCGTAAGCAGACCCAATGACCTGCCTTTTCAGCTGCCAGTACCTTCTCGCCTGGCGGCACCTCTAGGAGGAAGACTGTCTCTTTTCAAAGAAAATTGGGATTTAATTACCCAAGACAAATGGGTTCTGGATATCATTCACCACGGTTACAGGTTTTATTTCCATACCTTGCCTCCTTTCAAAGGCATGCCAGACATTCCTCCTCTACAAAGACAAGAGGCTTACAAGCAAATTTCTCAGTTACTCCAAATAGGGGCCATTCAGCTGGTTCCTGTGCCAGAAAGGGGCCTAGGATTTTATTCTCGCCTGTTCCTAGTACCAAAGAAGGGGAACACGTGGAGACCAATTTTGGATTTATCTATCCTCAACACTTATCTGGACATTCCCAAGTTCAAAATGTTGACGTTACAACAGCTTTTACCTCTGCTGGGCAAGGATCACTGGATGGTAACTTTAGATCTCAAGGAAGCTTACCTTCATGTGCCTATAAGACTAAGTTGCAGAAAGTATCTGCGTTTTCGAGCTGGAAATTTTCATTATCAGTTCTCTGCATTGCCCTTTGGCTTATCTACTGCGCCCAGAGTATTCACAAAGGTTCTGGCTCCAGTGATAGCTTACTTCAGGCTAAAAGGAATTCAAATCTATCCTTACCTGGACGATTGCCTGATTCTGGCTCAAGAAAAGAAAGACCTTCTACAGCATTTGGAATATGTCATAGCAGTGCTAAGATGCCTAGGGTATTCTGTGAACGAAATAAAGTCCAGTCTAGTACCCTCTCAAGACATGTGCTTTCTGGGTGTGAGACTGAATACAGCAGCCCAGATGGCCTTTTTAACCCCGGACAAACAAAAGAATCTTTCCAGTTACTTCCATCAACTATCTCTTCAGTCCGGGCTGACTGCAAGGACAGTCCTTCAAGCCTTAGGGTTCATGGCATCTTGTATTCTGGTGCTTCCCAATGCCAAACTGCATATGAGGAAGCTACAATGGTATCTCAAAATGTATGGACACAGCACTGCCAGGATTTGGACACTGTCATTCAAATAATACCTTGCATTCAAAAGGAATTTTTGTGGTGGGCTCAGGAATGTCACCTAAACAAGGGACTCTCTGTGACCCGGCCAGAGGCGAGTCAAATTCTAACGACAGATGCCTCAGACATTGCTTGGGGAGCTCATCTAAATGGAAAGTGGATACAAGACAAGTGGCCTGCCAGACTACAGCATCTACATATCAACATGAAGGAGATGTTAGCAGTCCAGTTTGCATTAATGGCTTTCAAGGAGTTACTTCTTCCAGGGCAGGTGTTGATTCTAACAGACAACACAACTGTCATGTGGTACATCAACAAACAAGGGGAACACATTCTTACCCATTGTGCAGGCAAGCAATGATTTTATGGGAGACTGCGCTAAGCTTGCAACTAACTCTTCAGGCAAGGTTTCTGCCGGAGCACAGAACTCCTTAGCAGATGTGTTAAGCAGACAAATCATGGATCCCCACGAGTGGAAACTGGATCTTCATGTATTTCAAAAGTTGACAGTGTCCTGGGGAACTCCAGACATAGATCTGTTCGCTTCTCCACTAAACCACCAGCTGCCAAAGTTTTGCACAAAGAGGTTTCATCACACAGCTTGGAAAGTGGATGCTCTTTCTTTCAGTTGGAAAAATCTTCATGTGTATGCGTTTCCACCTCTGCCTCTTCTTCCAAAGGTGCTTCTAAAGGTCAGACAAGACAAGCCACGGATGATTTTAATAGCTCCAGATTGGCCTCGGCAGCACTGGTACCCATTACTGAGGAGTCTGGTAAAGAAGCCTCCATGGCCTTTACCCTTGATTCCACATCTATTGTCTCAGCAGGACGGTCGTCTGCTCAATGTCAAGCTTCACTCTCTTCATCTAACAGCTTGGCATATTCTGTTTTGAAAGACAGCAGGTCTCAACTTCCTCAACAAGTTTTAAATGTGATTATGGAAGCCAGAAGACCTAGTACAAGGAAAGTGTACGCAGAAAAATGGAAGAGATTTTTATTTTGGACTGCAGCAAAGAATTTGGAGATTTCAGAGCCTAATTTGAGTGTGGCTCTTCAATATCTTACTGAGTTATTGGACAAAGGTTTGTCTTTCTCTTCCATTAAGATTCATGCTGCAGCAATTTCAGCTCACTATGATTGTGACGCACCATTGTTTTCACATCCTTTGTTCAAGCAATTTCTTAGAGGAACAAAGAATATAAGACCCCCGTAGAGCTCCTACTCCTGCTTGGGATCTCAATTTTGTGTTGGAGAAACTTACTCTACAACCTTTTGAGCCTGCAGCTACTGCTGAACTGAAATACTTGTCATGGAAGACTGCTTTTTGTTGGCCATTACTTCTGCAAGAAGGGTTTCTGAGTTACAGGCCCTTATGGCGGTTGAGCCTTTTGATTTTTCATAAGGATAGGGTATCATTACGCACTAATCCTTCCTTTATGCCTAAAGTGGTTTCTAGTGTGGCTTTAAACCAAACTATTCATTTGCCTACTTTTATGCAGATCCCCAAAATAAAGGGGAAAAGATTTTGCACACTTTAGATGTACACAGGCAATTGCGTTATTATTTGAGCAGGACTAAGGATTTCAGGCAGTCTCAGCAGTTGTTTGTTTCTTTTGCTTTGAGTTCTCAGGGCAAGCCTGTGTCAAAACAAACTATTTCTAGGTGGATTGGGTTTTGCATTGCATTTTGTTATTCCCATCATGGCAAGGAGATTCCAGCTGGGATTAGGCCTCATTCCACTAGGGCTACTGCCACTTCAACAGCTTTTTAAGGGGTGGCAACTAAGGATATTTTGGAGGCAGCTACTTGGAGTTCAGTGCATACTTTCTCTAAGCATTACCACCTTCCTCTCTACTCTAAGTCTAGGGCTGGTTTTGCCACAGCTATTTTGCAAGGCATGTTATCAGCTCCTGCTTCCTTATGATTTGCCAGCCTCCCTTACCGCTGCTTTGGGATTCTACCCAATAGTTAGGACTGCAGCAATGTGGAATGAAGAACATAGTACAGTTTTGTACCTACCATAAATGTAGATGTTCGAGGATCCACATTGCTGCAGTCCAATTTACCCTCCCTCCTTCCCTCTGTGTTTAGGGGTGGTTGTGTAGGTGAGGTTGTATTCTGCTAATTTTGTATATTTTGTATATATATATATATATATTTTGGTGCAGATATGTTGGGAGTTTTTGGTTTTTGGCCTTATCTTTTCAGGGTCTTCTGACATCTGGGGCAAGAAAAGACTGAGGATATGACGTCGGTCATGCGCATTAGTACCCTGACGTACTGACGTCAGTCTAATGCGCCCTGACCGACGTCAGCCATATACTTTGGTATTCGGGCCGACTGGACAGCGGACTACCCAATAGTTAGGACTGCAGCAATGTGGATCCTCGAACATCTACATTTATGGTAGGTACAAAACTGTACTTTTACTGGCTCGAGGCTACCCCTTATCCCAGAATGCCCAGCGTCAGCTACCCAGATCTCATTTGCCGCTTTAGCTGCGAGGTTGCTTTGTTACTGGCTCAGGCTTAGTATTGTTTTGCATTACATATTTTTGCTGTTATTGTAAAATTTTAATTGTAAAAGTGTTATTAACCTTAGTCTCTTAGTACTTATATACCCTTTATCGCCTTATATTGTGTGTGTGTGTGTGTGTGTGTGTGTGTGTGCTTTGTTGGCCGTCGCTCCATTCCACAGGCCTCTTTTCCCTTGAATTCGTTTTAACTTGGAGAGTTCTCCTCCCCCTCTATTAGGTTAGCTGTTTAAGTTGTAATAATTATTATAACTTTTTTTTTCTTATTGTTGTTATGGTTCTTTAGTTTGTTGTTGTTAGGAAAATGTCTAAAGATATCAAGGTATCTGGCTTCAAAAAGTGTGACTCATGCTGTCAGAAAATGTCTCTGACAGATGGGCACACTAGTTGTGTATATTGTTTGGGCACTGTTCACCTGCAGGACTCCTGTTCTATATGTCACGCTTTTAGTCTAAGGGTCCTGCAGGAGCGCAAAAACAAATTAATCCTTCGGGGATTATTGAAGCCTCAGGATTCTCCAGCTTAAAGTACTCAGCCAACGAAATCCCCGAAGTCTGTCAAGCCATCGGCTCCACCTTCGGAGCCGACTCCTTTACTTGACCAACCAAGTATGTCAGTGCCGGCTGGCACTGACAAGCCAACTCCGTCGGCTCCATCTGCTATTTCAGAGCCGTCTCGGAGCCATAAGAGACTGAGGTCTCCGTACTTGGAGCCTATCCACTCGGCACCTCAGTCACCCTTGTTACGGAGTGAACATAGTCATCATTCTTCCCACTCTTCTCGATCCTCTAGATTATCGGATCATGATGTGGAGAGAGTAGTAAGTAGGTTGCTTAAGTCACAGGCCCTGGCAAAATTACTGTCCAGCCCACCTCAGCAGGTATCGGCTCCAACCGCCTCTATTTCCGTTCCTCCTCCCACTACATTTAGCTCAGAGCTGGAGACCATGGATCTGCAGGTAGACTGTCATCGCCTGTCATCATCTCTCCTTTGGTTCCGACATCTGCTCCGATTACCTCAATTGTACCTTTTATCGAGGGTTCTGGGCGTCAGGGCTCTCTCGTCGGCTCCGGGAGGGGTGGCATCGGACCCTTGTCCGACCCCGTTCTCCACCTCGGATCTTCGGTGCAGGTGAGCTCGGTTCCAACATCGGCCTCGGAGCCGTCACCCTCGACGTGGAGAAGGACTCCTGTCTCTTCGGAGCTGGAGAATTCTCTGCCTAGAGGTTGGGAAGCCTTCGAGGTCATGCAGAGTGTGCTGTCCCTCGAAACAGCTCTACTGCCAGCTCCATCGGCTCCGCCCCCCGTGGTGTCTGTTCCAACCTCTACTCCTCCTCCAGACCCCAAGCGTAGGGAACCTGTGCCCCAGGACACCCCATTGGGTGATCCCTCTTCTTCTTCCGTACAGGCTCTTCTGAGTGATCAGGGGAGGCTTCGGAAGAAGTGCAAGAGGAAGCACATAGACTCCCCTGAGTCTGTCACCTCAAATGCAGACATGGATGAATCGGAAGGGTCCCCAAGGTCCCCCTCAGAATATGTTTCCTTTTCGGACATCCTTGAAATGCTTAGACAGAGGGGGGACTGGACTTCCCTAGCCCATACCGAGAATGAGTCTGTATACCTGGACGCATTTGTTTACCAACCTTCCACCTCTTAGGTATCTCCTCCTTTCTATCCACTCATGTCTGTAGTAGCTTGAAAGAGTTGGTCAGCTCCAGATTCGAGGAACCTACTCCGAGGAGACCAAACAAATTTATTACAGCCCCCAGGACAAACAATTCCTCTCCAAAGGTGTGCCCGTTGATGCCATGGTGATAGCAGCAGCCACCAAGAAAGAGTTAGCAGAAACCTCTTCATATGTTCATCCTCCAAACAGAGAGTATCGGACAATGGACAGTTATGGAAAGCAAACGTTTGCCTCCGCGACCTTTTCAATGAGGTCCCTGAACTATCTATGCCATTTTACACGTCTTCAAAGGCTTCTCCTGAAATAGCTTGGAGATACCCTTCAAGATCCTACAGCTGAGAGAGTACCAGCCAAATTAGCTTCTCAGCTTGCGACTCCTAATTCCATAGTCAACTCCTCCATGAAGCTGATTTCCTATGCAGCCGATGGAGTGAGCAGAGCCGCAGGGACAGGTGTGGCTCTCAGGAGACATGCTTGGATGCAGCTGTCAGTTTATGGAACCCTTTCGAGCGTCCTTCACCAGTACTCCCTTTGATGGCTCCTTTCTCTTTGGGCCTCAGGTGAAAGACATGTTGACCAGGTGTGAGCAGGAAGGCAAGATTCTCTCTGCCTTGGGAGTCCGTTTTTCCACCCCTTCCAGACCTTATCCCAAGGGTAAGAAGAGCGGAAAGATGTGGTTCCGTAAATCCCAGAGACCCTTGCCTGACACACGTGGTGATTTTTTCCCCCAGGGGCAGAGAAGGAAACAACAGTAACAGACGCCGCCCTCGTGGCAGAGGGGGACCGCAAAACCAGGGTGACAGAGAAACCTTCTCTGCCAAGCCCGTCCAGCATCCCTGAAGGGTTGCCTGACTGCTCACCTCTGGAGGCAGTTGGGGGAAGACTTTCGCTGTACCCAAAAGCCTGGCAAAATATAACTAGAGACAGATGGGTTCTATCCATTATATCCGGAGGTTACAAAATTCCCTTCCATCAGTCCCCCATAGAATAAAAAAAAGTCCATCCCAGATGTCCCACCCAATCTAAGGGATCAAGCAGTCACAGAAGTTTCAAGACTGCTAGAAAAAAAGAGCCATTCAAGAAGTCCCCAGAGACCAACTAGGATCCGGAACTTACTCAAGATTCTTTTTAGTACCAAAAAAGACAGGGGACTGGAGACCAATACTGGATCTCAGCAGATTGAACAAATCTGTACAAAAAGAAAAGTTCCGGATGGTGACACTGCAGTCCATTTTCCTTTTTCTGGGTCAGGACAGTTGATATGCTCGATAGATCTTCAGGATGTGTACTACCATATCAAGATGGACAGACGCTCCAGGAGATTTCTTCACTTCCGGGTAGGGGCCAGTCATTACCAGTTCAGAGCTCTGCCCTTTGGTCTCACCTCAGCCCCCAGGGTGTTCACCAAGTGTATGGCAGTAGTCATGGCTCACCTGAGGCGTCAAGAATTCCAGGTGTTTCCCTATCTAGACGACTGGCTCCTGACTGCTACCACCAGGCATCAACTCTTAGAGGCACGGGATTATACAATCACATCATGCACTCAACTAGGCATTACAGTAAATTTCGAAAAATCTGCCTTGTTGCCCTGTCAGTCTGTCACATACATAGGAGCAGAATTAAACACAAAAGAAATGTTTGCAAGATTACCACAGGAAAGAGTTTCCACTATTCGTCAACAAGTGTTAATTCTAATGCAGAGCAAAAGGATTCAAGTCAGATATGTCCTTCAAGCTCTAGGCTCCATGGCAGCTGCCATTCTTCTTGTCCCTTTAGCATGTTTCCACATGAGAATCCTTCAGTAACTTATTTTCACGCAGTGGTCTTTCCAGGAGCTGCACATGTCTCACATGATCCTGATCACAGAAACATGCAAAAGGCACCTTTCTTGGTGAATGGTCTCCCCACTAGTGATTCAGGGCAGACCTTTCATACAACCCCCTCTGGTAGCCACAGTGACCAGGGACGCCTCCCTGATGGGGGGGGGGGGGGGCATTATCTAGGCAGGACAGTCCAAGGCACTTGGCAACCTCGCAAGTACCATCTGCATATCAATGTCCTAGAAATGAGAGTGGTGCTTCTAGCATTGCAAGCCCTTCAATACTCTCTTCCTTTCAGGACCATTGCACTCCAAACGGACAATATGTCAGTGGTGTGGTACATCAACAAACAGGGCGGGACCAGGTCTTACCCCTTGTGTCGAGAAGCACTCAGACATTGGCAATGGGCAATTTCCTCCCAACTGTTTCTGATAGCAACGTACATCCCTGGGAAATCCAACGTCATAGTGGACAGGCTCAGCAGAACTATCCTCATGCCTCACAAGTGGTCTCTGAATCAGGAAGTTGCGAATCTTATCTTCTGCAAATGGGGACAGCCTTGCTACGATCTATTTGCCACTCCTCTCAACAACAAATGCAGCAGCTGCTTGTCCCTGCTTCCTCTTCCAGGTCATATACCCAGAGATGCTCTAGTCCATGATTGGCCTCAGGGACTCCTTTACACTTTTCCCCTAATACCAAGACTCATACAGAAAGCAAAATCGTTGTGTTGCAAAATGATCCTCATTGCCCCATATTGGCCTCGACAGATATGGTTCCCATTCCTGCACCTCCACCTTCTGGATCAACCGTGGATTCTGGAACCGGTTCCAGATCTTCTGATGAATCAGGCTGGTTGCACCAATCCCTTCAAACTCTCCAGCTCACAGCTTGGTTACTCTACTTCCAACCTTAGCCAGGCTTTCCAGTATCTCCCCAGCAGTCAGTGATATTATTGTTTCGTCACATAAGCCTACCAAGAGGAAAACGTATGCTAGTAAATGGAAATGGTTTTCTTATTGGGCAGAATCTAGAAATTTAGATCTTTTCTCAGCCCCAGTCCATGAAATTCTTGAATTTCTAGCACAGCTTTTTCAGTCTGGTGTGGCTTCCGCTACCATTAGAGTACAGCTAGCTGCCATTTCTAATTTTCATATCGGTATGTTCAATTCTAGCATAATGTCTCATAAGCTCTGCAAGGTCTTTATGAGAGGAACTTCTCTTCTTAGACCCCCAGTTAGAGATCCTCCTCCTTGGGATCTTAATTTAGTTTTAGCTTCCTTAATTTTGCCTCCCTTTGAACCAGCAGCATCATGTTCCTTAAAATTTCTTTCTTGGAAGACACTTTTTCTGGTTGCTATCACTTCAGCTAGACGTGTCTCAGAACTTCAAGCACTGTGTGTTCATCCTCCTTACCTGGTGTTTCACAAGGACAGAGTTTCTCTGATGACCAATCCATCCTTTATTCCTAAAGTCTGCTCAGAGAACAATTTCACAATGAACTGATCGAAGGAAGGACACTGAGGAAACTCGGAGCTATAATATATAACATTAAGTATCCTGTTTTTTGTTTATTTTGTTCTTTATTTCTTTGTTATTTATAGCACTTTGTGTACTGCGTATTTTTCTAGCTAGTTTCACTGTGTGTGAGGTATTAACTGGAAATTCTCCACCTTTATTAAGCATCTGTTGGGTTGTTTGTTTCTGATAACTGGTTACAGTAAACTCTTTTTTTCAAGAGGCTCCTTTAGCTGTTTAAAACTTTCATTTAAAGGCTCACTGCTGCTTTTCAGCTGTGAAACATTTCTGCAGTTTGTTCTAAGTAGTGGGGATATTTGTAGCATTTCTATATTCAGGCTTGTATTTGGGCCTAGTGTTTGTGGAGGCTGTGTGTCTGAGCACATATTCAGAGACATTGGTTTGGCCAAAGCCATCAGGCATTTCTGTGAGAGAGAATTGTTTGAGGTCATTGGCTGACTGAGGTCACCTGGACTACAGCTTAGACTAAGCACCTCATTGGTTCTTTTAGGTTCATAGGTTCATACTAGGCTATCTGCCCTAGGGCATTTATAAGCCTAGCCAGAGTGTGTATGGCTTTCGCCACCCATTTTAAATTAATTTTGCTATGCCCTTTTTCGAGGTTAGTATACTGCGCTTCTGTCTAACAGTGACACAGAAGTGATACCCGGGGTAAACCTACGATCTCCCATCCACTCATCAAGATTCCTCTTGAAGAGAGTCAATGAGGGACTCTGCCTAACCTGGACTGGGATTTTATTCCAGAGTGAAGGGAGCCTCTGGGTTATGAATCTGTCCCTCCAGCATGTCCTATTTATTTCAGTGCTGAGGTTTAAGTCCCTCGAGCGTAGCTCGATGGGATTTGGATTTTCTGAGGTGCAGCATGTCCATTAATTCCGGTTGGACATGGCTTTATAAGTCAGGCACAGATCGCCTCTGAGCAGGCAGTATGCCACTGAGTAGAGCTGGAGTTTCTTTAACCGGCAGCATACGGCATCTGTTTGAGCCCCTTGATCCTCTTGGTGAGGTACTTTTGGGGTCTTTCCAGTTGTTGCAGGTGTCTGGTAAGGTACATCCCAAAAGGGCATTGTACTCAATTATGGGCCTGATGAGGGATGAGTAAAGAGGCACGATGACCTCCCTGATCTAGATGTGAATCCCTTCATGATTAGGTGGGCTATATAAAATGTTTTTCTAACCACTTTGGCCACGTGGTTGTCAAATGAGAGATTGCTATCAACTTGGGTCCCCATGTCCCTAATTACTTCTTCTGTACTTAATGGATTACCACCTATGTGGTAATTTGTGGGCACTTTGTTTTTGCCAAAGGGGATGACTATACACTTTTTGGCGCTTAGCTTGAGGCCATGGCTCTGGCACCAGTTGTCTGTTTCTATGAGGCCCTTTTGGAGGATGCTTGTGTCAGCTGGAGAGTCTATTATGGTGCCCAGTTTGCAGTCATCTGCGAACTTGGTCAGCCACAGTCCTTCCATGTTGGCCTGTACCTCCGAGAAATATATACCGAACAAGAGAGGTCCCAAGACTGAGCCTTGTGGGACGCCACTTGTAACTGGTTTGGTGTCTGACATGGCTCCAGCTATTCTAACCATGTGGGTTCTGTCCTTGAGCCAGTTTGCAACCCATCTAGTGACATAGGGGTTTATATTTAAGCTGGTGAGCTTATCTATAATGCCCAAGTGGGGTATTGTATCGAAGGCTTTTGCGAGGTCCAGGTAGGCTGTGTGGACCACCTTCCCTTGTCAATGGCCTTGGTGACTGTTTCAAAGAAATTGACCAGGTTTAAGAGGCAGGATCTGCCCTTAACAAAGCCGAACTGGGTAGGATCCAGTGTCTGTAGGTCCCCAATATCTTTATTTATAAGGTCCATGATGATCCTTTCCATAGCTTTGCAGACCAAGCTAGTGAGACTTATGGGGCGATAGTTTCCAGGATCCGTTGAGGCACCACCTTTGTGGAGAGGGACCACTGTTGCTGTACGCCACTCTTTGGGTACATATCCTGTAGTAAGGCTGAGATTGAACAGTAGTTTTAGGTTTGGGTTTAGCTCTTCTTGGAGTTCATGTAGGACGCAGCCCGGGACACCGTCTGGTCCCATTGATGCTGTGTTTCTTGCTTTGGAGAGGGCAGCTCTTACCTGAGCATCTGAGATGTCAGGGGAGCAGCACTCTGCTGGGATAGATATTAGCCCTTTTGGTGGGGAGGGGGGGGGAGGAGTTTGCGCTGAACCTGTCAGCTAGGAGATTTCTTTCTTAAAAGCTGTCTCAGGTTTCAACTTTCTGTTACCTAAGAAGTTCAGTTGTGAATGCTCTGCCATTTCACAGTGAACTGATCGAAGGAAGGACACTGAGGAAACTTGGAGCTATAATATATAACATTAAGTATCCTGTTTTTTGTTTATTTTGTTCTTTATTTCTTTGTTATTTATAGCACTTTGTGTACTGTGTATTTTTCTAGCTAGTTTCACTGTGTGTGAGGTATTAACTGGAAATTGTCCACCTTTATTAAGCATCTGTTGGGTTGTTTGTTTCTGATAACTGGTTACAGTAAACTCTTTTTTTCTAGAGGCTCCTTTAGCTGTTTAAAACTTTCATTTAAAGGCTTTGCAGTTGCCCGCCCCTAGTGTAAATTTGATCTGGGACCCTCCTCCCAGTCTAGTGTCATTACCTCATTCTACCCAGTACAGGGAGAACATTTGAGAAGGCCAATCAGCTTAGTGTCGGCTACTCCTTTCTCTCTTTCCACTAAAAAAACAAAAAAAAAAAATTATCTGCTTTTACTGTATTTGTGTTTTTTCCTACTTTATTTTGCTTTTGCGTCATCTTAAAAGTACTCAATTGTATTTATTACTGCTTGGTGTAACTTATTCTAAGCCTTTTAGTTTAAGCACTTGGGCTTTAGACCAGTTGTTTTACATTAGGAAGGTCTGTGGGCTGCACTGTGGTGGCAGGACAGGTAGCTTACATCCTTCTAAGTTGGGAACTGCTGATTGAGGGCTCAGTGTCTGTTATTCTAAAAGTGTATTAGTTCTGGTTTAAGCACCAGGGCTTCAGGCCAGTTATTTTACATTAAGAAGGTTCATGGTCTGCACTCTTGTGGGAGAAGAGGCTGGACTCTGCCCTTCTGAGCTGGGAATTTCTGGTTAAAGGCTTATAGTGCCTGCATATTTGAACTATTTCTTACTGTAATTGGTACACCTTGTTTGCTGTAGCATAGACTAGATCCAGGCCTGCTGAATCTAGTTTTGTTTGTATGCTTATTTCCCTGAAAAGCTAATTCCACCTAAAATGCTGCTTTTCAGCGTTTCTGTGGATCCCTAGTGATATCTGCATTGCTTACTGTACTTATTTCCTTGTTTCACTTGAAAGAAAGTTACTGTTTGTCATTTTTGCATTTAAGTTACCTGGCACTTGCTCACTAAAGCAATTATATAAGTCAGCACTAAAAAATTAAAAGCACTACACCCTCACAAACTCCCCCTGAAGTACCTTGCTCCCCATTGGCCATTTTTTTCAATTATAAAGAAATTCCCAGTACTATTCTAGCATGTCCAAAGGTCAGTTGTCAATCTCCTCTCCAGTCCAGCTGGTGAATCTGGGAATCTTGAGGCAATGTTTCAACTGCCTCATGTACACAGACAACCCTGTCCTCCTCCCAACACATGTGAGAGATGCAGCCATATAGCCAAACTGGAGGCTAAGCTCTCTCAACTCAGTACTGGCGTAACCAGTCAGGAGGAGAAGGAAACCACACTCTACAATTCCAGTCTCACATAGACCTACCACGACAGCAAACCAAACACATAAACACACAAAAACATACTCGGAGGCTCTAAATAAAAATCTGCCTAAGCAGCAGAGACCTCCAAAGCAGACACCCAAGCAACCGCTACCCCAAAACAAAACGCGCGCAACACATAGCTCACAAAGCCAGTGTGCCGAACAGTCACAGCCCTTAAGGCTAAACAACACACCTGATACACTTGTAATAGGTGACTCTATCATCAGGCACACTGACGTCCCACTCACCAGGCTGAACAAGGAGAAGGTCACGGTGAGCTGCCTGTCGGGCGCTAGGATCCGCCACATAACACAAGCACTCAGGTCACTCCAAGGCAAGTACAAATATGACTCAGTCATTGTCCATGCTGGTGTGAATGACCTGAGACGCACTCCCTGGACTACATGAAAAGAGACATAGAGGAGCTCTCTGAGCATGTAGCCCAGGCCGGTATGACCCTGACCTTGAGTAGCATCTTACCCTCACCAAGAATGATGCCACAGTATGAAGACAAGATTATCAATTTCAACAACTGGCTTAAGTATTGGTGTCATTCAAAGGGGATCCAATGCCTGTCAGCCTGGGATGACATGCTTGACAAGCCACGATGCTTCACTAGGGACGGCTTGCACCTGTCACCCCTGGGCTTTCGGATATTGGCAAAGGCTCTTGCTACCCCCATAGTGCCTTTTTTAGGCAAGGCTCAAAAGATAAACCCACCTCCATAGGTATCACAAGGGATAAGAAACTAAGAGTAATGCTACTCAACGCCAGAAGTCTAAACCTCAAGATGCACGCACTCAAAACTCACCTTAGCATGGAGAACATCGATATCTGTGCAGTAACAGAAACCTGGTTCAAGGCTCTCGAGAGCACCCCAGCACTACCAGGTTATACCTCATACCATGCTTTTCGGCCCCAAAACTTGGACCGAACCACAAAAGGAGGGGGAGAATCAATATTCGTCAAAGATACCCACACCTCCAGGTTGGTAGTACAGCACGAAGCATCAGAGACTATCCATGTGCAACTAACAGTGGGTAAAACTGCCTTCCAGTTTATAGCCTGCTACAGACCATCCTCCCAAACCCAGGAACCCCACTCGGCCTTCCTGAGAACACTGGAAAATATGAAGGTCTCTCCAAACACCATTATATTGGGTGACTTCAACTACCCAACCATAGACTGGGAGCATTACTCTAGCTCCAACACCCTAGCCCAAAGGTTCCTAGAATTTATAAACTCAAATGCTATGGAACAACTTGTTACCACTCCCACAAGAGGGGAAAACATACTGGACCTGATCATCACCAACATGGGGACTCTATGCTCCAGACCAGAAGTGTATCCCTCACTGGTAAGATCAGACCATAAACTAATCTCACTGGATATTCACATCCTGACCCCACCCCATGCCCAGAAAACCAGAGTGAAAAATTTCTCTAAAGCAAATTTCACACTCCTCCAAACCAAGGTGGAATCCTTCAAAGCCCCCGGGCCTGTGGATAATACGGCCCAGACCGCAAAATCCTTTATAAACGCATTTTCTGAACACCTTCAGGAATGCATGGATCATGCAATCCCAAATAAAACCAAGACCCAATCCTATAAACAAACTATACAATAGAAGGAGGAAGCTACTACATGATAGAGCAAAATCCCAAAAAGGGAAGGCATCTCTGATCAGTATTAGCAAAAAACTACGGGCACTCATAAAATCGTCTAAGGCCAGCTTCGAGAGAAAAATTGCACAGGACACTAAGGATAATCACAAGGCTTTCTTTAGTTCTGTTAGGAACCTAGGTGGGAATTCCCAGATATGCTCAGAATTAGTCCAAAATGACAAAAAATACACCGAACCCACAGACATTGCCAACATCCTAGCTGACAGGTTCAGCGGAAACTCCCCCCCCCCTCCCCCACCAAAAGTGGTAATATCTCTCCCAGCAGAGTGCTGCCCCCCTGACATCTCAGATGCTCAGGTAAGAGCTGCCCTCTCCAAAGCAAGAAACACAGCATCAATGGGACCAGACGGTGTCCCGGGCTACGTCCTACATGAACTCCAAGAAGAGCTAAACCCAAACCTAAAACTACTGTTCAGTCTCAGCCTTACTACAGGATATGTACCCTCTCCACAAAGGTGGTGCCTCAACGGATCCTGGAAACTATCGCCCCATAAGTCTCACTAGCTTGTTCTGCAAAGCTATGGAAAGGATCATCATGGACCTTATAAATAAAGATATTGGGGACCTGCAGACACTGGATCCTACCCAGTTCGGCTTTGTTAAGGGCAGATCCTGCCTCTTGAACCTGGTCGATTTCTTTGAAACAGTCACCAAGGCCATTGACAAGGGGAAGGTGTTCCACACAGCCTACCTGGACCTCGCAAAAGCCTTTGATGCAATACCCCACTCGGGCATTATAGATAAGCTCACCAGCTTAAATATAAACCCCTATGTCACTAGACGGGTTGCAAACTGGCTCAAGGACAGAACCCACATGGTTAGAATAGCTGGAGCCATGTCAGACTCCAAACCAGTTACAAGTGGCGTCCCACAAGGCTCAGTCCTGGGACCTGTCTTGTTCGGTATATATTTCTCGGAGGTACAGGTCAACATGGAAGGACTGTGGCTGACCAAGTTCGCAGATGACTGCAAACTGGGCGCCATAATAGACTCTCCAGCCGACTCAAGCATCCTCCAAAAGGGCCTCATAGAAACAGACAACTGGTGCCAGAGCCATGGCCTCAAGCTAAACGCCAAAAAGTGTATAGTCATCCCCTTTGGCAAAAACAAAGTGCCCACAAATTACCACATAGGTGGTAATCCATTAAGTACAGAAGAAGTAATTAGGGACCTGGGGACCTAAGTTGATAGCAATCTCTCATTTGACAACCACGTGGCCAAAGTGGTTAGAAAAACATTTTATATAGCCCACCTAATCATGAAGGGATTCACATCTAGATCAGGGGAGGTCATCGTGCCTCTTTACTCATCCCTCATCTGACCCATAATTGAGTACAATGCCCCTTTTGGGATGTACCTTACCAGACACCTGCAGCAACTGGAAAGACCCCAAAAGTACCTAACCAGGAGGATCAAGGGGTTCAAACAGATGCCATATGCTGCCCGGTTAAAGAAACTCCAGCTCTACTCAGTGGCATACCGCCTGCTCAGAGGCGATCTGTGCCTGACGTATAAAGCCATGTCCAACCCGGAGTTAATGGACATGCTGCACCTCAGAAAATCCAAATCCCATAGAGCTACGGGCTCGAGGGACTTGAACCTCAGCACTGAAATAAATAGGACATGCTGGAGGGACAGATTCATAACCCAGAGGCTCCCTTCACTCTGGAATAAAATCCCAGTCCAGGTTAGGCAGAGTCCCTCATTGACTCTCTTCAAGAGGAATCTTGATGAGTGGATGGGAGATCGTAGGTTTACCCCGGGTATCACTTCTGTGTCACTGTTAGACAGAAGCGCAGTATACTAACCTCGAAAAAGGGCATAGCAAAATTAATTTAAAATGGGTGGCGAAAGCCATACACACTCTGGCTAGGCTTATAAATGCCCTAGGGCAGATAGCCTAGTATGAACCTATGAACCTATTTAAATCAATCCATAGATCTCCCAGTTTTCTTTCCCAGTCACAGCAACAAGGCAGAATACAAGTTCCACCAACTGGATGTGCACAGACAATTGTGTTTTTACCTCCATAGAACTAAGGAACTAAGAAAGTCAGACCAGTTATTTCTTTCTTATGCTTTCAACAAACATGGCCTTCCAGTTTCTAAGGTGACCTTATCCAGATGGTTATCTGATACTATTGCCTTTATTTATCAGTTACGAAATAGAGCTACCAGCTAAACCAAAAGGTTATTCTACTAGAGCATTAGCCACCTCTGTAGCCTTTTAGTCTAGGCTGCCCAAGACTCAATCTGTACAGCTGCCACTTGGGCAAACCCTCATATTTTTATCTCACATTACAAGGTGGATATGGTCTCCCGGAGCAGAGCTTCCTTTGGTTCTACTGTTCTGAAGAGTCTGTTCCAATGAGCCACTTGGGATTTTAGGTGCTAGGGACGCTGTCCCAAACAGCAAGAACGAAGGCGAGATGGACAACTTAACATAAAGAAGTTATGTACCTACCATAACGTTCCATATTAGTTGTCTTCATCTCACCTTCCTTCTTGCGTCCCTCCCTCCTTCCCCTTCCTAGAGGATTGAGAGGAGTTCTTTTTGTTTTCACTGGTTGAGTATCTTTTATTACTTCACATGCCAGGTAATTTGTGACTCTTTCCTTGTGTAGGTGTATTGGACAACCAGTTTTTAGGTAACTGGCTACTCTACTTGTGTCTAGTGTGCGCTATCACAAACGAGATCTGGGTAGCTGACGCTGGGCATTCTGGGATAAGGGGTAGCCTCGAGCCAGTAACATCTCTCGAGCTATAGAAGATGGCCGAGTCGGAGCCGAGGATCGGCTCTGAACCCAAACAGCAAGAAGAAAGGCAAGATGAAGACGACTAACATGGAACGTTATGGTAGGTACATAACTTCTTTTTCTGCAGGCCAAAAACTGGGAACCCATTACCCAGGACTAATGGGTTTTAAGTATAGTGTCCCAAGGATACAGATTTCAGTTCCACACGTTACCAACACCAAGCGGGTGGGAAGATCTACCCCCAAATCTGTGGGCAGAGGCCCAAAATCAAGATGTTCATTGTGTTTCACTGCTGCAGTCATTACACTTTGGTTATCCTGCCGTCAGGCGGTCCCGCAGTCGGCCAGATTTCCTAAGTCTTGGTCCGTCGTCGGTTGCTGGCGCTTCTTCCCTGACGTCAGTGCTCCAGGCGTATATAAGATGCAGCCAACGCCATTTTCTTCAGTCTTTCTTGCTGAGCGGTGCCCGAAGCAAAAGCAGTTCGCAAGTGCCGGTCAGCCGACTCCTGAGATTTTCGAATTTGAATTTCAGAACCGAAGTCTTCAATAAAGCTAAGTACCCTGTTGGGGAAGCTTTTTCTTGCCTCAGACCGATGTCAGTAAAAGTTAATTATTGCATTTCTTGTGGGAAGCAAATACCTCATAAGGATTTTCATTCTTACTGTATTCCATGTCTAGGCCCAGACCACAACGTCACTAGTTCTCGGTTTTGTGTTAGATTTAACAAGCACACTATTAAACGTTGGTTTGATTTTGCACGCTATTATTTTGGCCGAAGGTTCAATTACACCATGCCGTCGGAACAACCGATGACCGGAATACACAAAAAACGCAAAGACAAAGATAAGGACAGGCATCCGAGTTCCAAAACTGACGATGAAGCCTTTTCTAGGCCAGTCGCCGGTGATCAGTGAGGCGCTTTTGCAGCCCCTGACACCCGCTACCTCAGAGCCACAGGCCACCTCTGACTCCCATGTGGAGATTTCTAGGCCTCTGGAAACTCAAGGTATTGGGCCTACAGAAATTAACCCCTCGGATGGGTCTGGAGCCGCTGAGCAGGCATCGGCTTCTGAGGGTGTTGTCAGACCTTCACAGCTTACCATCAAAACAACAACCAAGTCTAAAACTCCATTAAAGACAAAGAAACAAGTACAGCATTCACCTGGACAGGCCTCCATGCCTAAAAAACAGGTGCAAAAAATGGCCGAAGACCTAATTACTCTGATCAGGGGTTCCCATCCCCCTCCTGATAAAAGGCCTAGGCAGGATACAGACTGATTCCACCAGGTTTCCATTTCTTCTGATTCCTCTTCAGACCAGGGATACTCTTTATCCTCCCTATGAGGACTCTGATGCTGAAGAATCAATCCCTTCAGCCTCTCCTCCTGAGGATTACTCTTTTGGGGAAACTTTACATACCATGAGGGAGCATTTCCATTGGGAGAGCCAGGATTATTCAGAATCCAAGAAAAGGCTCAGAGATTTTCTTTTATTGCCTCAGCACAGACCCCTTGCTATTCCGCCTGTGTTAGATATTGTGATGTGTTCCCTGAATCCAGTTTAACCCCTGATTCTTTGCCCCCCAGCACCAGTCAAGCCAGATAGGTACTACAGAGTCCCTGACTCTCAAAATTTCTTTATAGAAACCCTGCTGCTGACCCAGAAACTATTTCCCAGGGTCCCAAAGGGGTGTAAAGGCTTCCACTGCTAAAAATCCAGTTCCCTCTGACAGGGATTCTTGAGCATTAGATAGATGGGGGAAGAAAGTTTACACTTCTGCAACTTTAGCAGTAAGGGCTTTAAATTGCCAGTTCCACATGCTTAAATACCAACAATATTTAATGTCTCTGTTAAAACAGAAAATGCTTACAAGCTCAGAAGGTCCTGACTATAAGGAAATGCAGGATTTATTGCATGCAGCTGAACAAGTGGGAAAACATACTCTGCAATGTGGTTTTGATTCATTAGAGGCTTCTTGTAGAGCCGCAGTTACAGGATCTGTGATTCGAAGGCATGCTTGGTTAAAAGAACAAGGTTTACCTGATCATGTTAAGGCAAAATTATTGGATGCTCCTTTACAGCATGATATCTTGTTTGGTGTTAAGGCAGAAGAGGTATTAAAGAAAATGGAAGATAAGGCAAAATCTATGCAAACAGTGACGGATTTCTTACAGGTACAGCCACTTCGATTTAGCAGAAATTGGCCTTCTAAAAATTGGTCCTTTCCAGTGTCAGACAGACCACAAAGAGGCAGATACAGACGCCCAAGAGGCAGATCTCAGCCCCAAGGCTCTTACAGACCACGACAGTGGGGTGCTTCAACCACAAAAGGAGGAGAAGACAAGTCACAACCTTATAGGAAACAGTCCCAATGACTTCCCCCTTCAAATGCCAAGCACTTACCTTTTGGCAGCTCCCTTAGGGGGAAAACTAGCACTTTTTTCACAAAATTGGCATATAATCACCAAAGACAAATGGGTTCTGAATATTGTGTCTTGTGTCTCAAGGTTACAGGTTCCACTTTCACACTCTACCAAGGCCAAAAGGAATGCCAGACCTGCCACAGAATCAATGGGCAGAGGCAAATTACAGCCCTCATGGACATGAGAGCTATTCAAAAAGTGCCACAACAGGAACAAGGACAAGGATTTTACTCAAGACTTTTCTTGGTCCCCAGAGAGGACAAAGCTTGGAGACCCATACTGGACCTATCTACTCTAACACTTACCTGGATATTCCGAAATTCAAAATGTTGACACTACAGCAACTTCTTCTCATGCTGGGCAAGAAGGCTTGGCTTGTTACTTTGGACCTCAAAGAGGCATACCTGCATGTCCCAATCAGACAAAATTGCAGAAGATACCTCAGATTCATAGCTGGCACAATGCATTACCAATTCTCTGCACTGCCCTTTGGCTTATCTACTGTGCCCAGGGTCTTCACAAAATGCCTGGCACCAGTAATTGTATTTTGCAGACAAAAAGGAATTCAAATATATCCCTACTTGGATGACTGTCTTATTCAAGCAGAGACCAAGGACATTCTTCTAAAGCATCTGGCGTTTGTAAAAAGATTGCTAATTTGCCTAGGGTACACAGTAAATGAAAAGAAGTCAAAACTAGTGCCCTCACGAGATAATATTCCTGGTTGCCAGCTTAAATACAACGGCCCAGATGGCTTATCTCACGCCAGACAAGCAAAGACAACTGACTCAGTACTTTCAATTGATGGCAACAAAAACCCAACTCCCTGCAAGAAAAATTCTGCAGGCCTTTGGGTTCATGGCGTCCTGCATACTACTAATACCATATGCCAGACTGCATATGAGGAAATTACAGTGGTATCTAAAAAGTGTTTGGACTCAACACTGTCACAGTTTGGAAACAGTAATACCACTTATTCCCTGCCTACAACAGGAGTTTCGATGGTGGGCACAGGCATGTCACCACAACAAGGGACAGCCTTTCACTTTACCCACAGCCAAGCAGACACTAACAACAGATGCTTCGGATTACGCCTGGGGAGCACACATGGCAGGAAAATGTATTCAGGGCAAGTGGACCGCAGACCAAGTGCATCTTCACATCAATCAAAAAGAGATGATAGCTGTACAAAATGCCCTGACAGCTTTTAAGGACCTTCTGCATCCAGGACAACTATTACTAAAGACGGGCAACACCACAGTTATGTGGTACATAAACAAGCAAGGGGGCACTCATTCCTATCCCCTCTGCAGACAAGCCATGACTTTGTGGAACACAGCACTGTCCTGTCAAATTCATCTGCAAGCACAATTCCTGCCAGGAAAGAAAAATACTCTGGCAGATGACTTAAGCAGAAACATCATGGATCCTCACAAGTGGAAATTAAATCCACAAGTATTCAGCATGATAGCACAAAAATGGGGGTGCCCAGACATAGATCTTTTGCCTCTCCTCTGAACTGCCAATTACAGAAATTCTGCACAAGGAGTTATCACACACAAGCATGGAAAGTGGATGCTCTGTCGTTCAGCTGGAAAACCCTAAAAGTTTATGCCTTCCCACCACTGCCTCTCCTTTCGAATGTACTCCTAAAAGCCAGACAAGAAAGGCCAAAAATGATCCTGATTGCCCCAGACTGGCCACACCAGCACTGGTACCCAACCTTAAAGAACTTGGCTCAAGGCCCAGCATGGATTTTACCTCAAATTCCTCATCTTCTGACTCAACAAAACAATCAGATCCTGCACAGCCAGCTCAAAACCTTAAACCTGGCTGCATGGCAGATTACTTAGCCAAGCAGCCATCACCTCTCTCTAAAGCTGTTAGGGATGTCATTTTGGAGGCCAGGAGGCCCAGCACCAGGAAATCCTATTCAGAAAAGTGGAAGAGATTCTGTGCCTGGAACCTGGCTCAAAGCTTTGACCTTCTTGTTCCAAATATTCCTCAGATATTACAATACTTAACTGAGATGCTGGACAAAGGCCTATCCTTTTCATCAGTTAAGATCCACACCTCTGCCATCTCAGCTCATTACAACACGGATCCTCCTATTTTCTCTCATCCATTATTAAAACAGTACCTCAGAGGGGCTAAAAACATAAGACCGCCCCGGAGAGCACCAACTTGGGATCTTAACTTTGTCTTGGAAAAACTAACTTTACCTCCTTTTGAGTCCGCCAATTCAGCAGAATTAAAATTTGTGTCATGGAAAACTGCTCTGCTTCTGGCAATAACCTCAACACGAAGAGTCTCAGAGTTACAGGCACTAATGGCAGGGGAACTTTTCATCATTTTTCATCAGGACAGGGTTTCTTTAAGAACAAACCCTACATTTATGCCAAAGGTGGTATCCAGTGTGGCTCTTAACCAAACTATTCACTTGCCAACATTTTATCCAAATCCTCAGAATAAAGGGGAGAGACTTCTGCACTCATTGGACATACAGAGGCAGTTACGCTTCTACTTGGACAAAACAAAAGCTTTCAGGAAAACTGAGCAATTGTTTGTAGCATATGCTGCAGGATCACAGGGAAAGGCTATTTCAAAGCAGACCATTTCAGAGTGGATAGGACACTGTATCCATTTCTGCTACACACAGCATGGAAAAACTGTGCCTAGCAACATTAGGCCACATTCCACCAGGGCAACAGCCACTTCAGCTACCTACCTTAGAGGAGTACCTACCAAGGATATTTTGGAAGCTGCAACTTGGAGTTCAGTGCCCACCTTTACCAAGCATTACCACTTGCCTCTCTACTCTAAATCCAGAGCTGGCTTTGCCACTGCAGTGCTGCAGGGCCTCATAGCCACCCCGAATCCTTTGTAGACCCAGCCACCCAACCTCAGCTTTGGGATTCATCCCAAGTGTAATGACAGCAGCAGTGAAACACTATGAACATAGTACAGTTTTGTACCTACCATAAATGTAGATGTTCGAGTGTATTCACTGCTGCAGTCCAGGTTACCTTCCCTCCATCCCCACTTTCTTAGCTGGGACTTATCTATACCTTTCTCCCCTATAGAACCTATGTGGTGTATTTGCTTGTAACTGAAGGTATTGTTTTTATTTTTTATGTATGTTTTATTAGCAATATGTATTGCCTACGTATTTGGGGGTACCTGACATCTGGTGCAAGAAAACTGAAGAAAATGACGTCGGCTGTATCTTATATACCCCTGGCGCACTGACGTCAGGGAAGAAGCGACAGCAACCAACGCTAGACCAAGACTTTGGAACTCTGGCCGACTGCGGGACCGCCTGACGGCAGGATAACCCAAGTGTAATGACTGCAGCAGTGAATACACTCGAACATCTACATTTATGGTAGGTACAAAACTGTACTTTCTCTCTCTCTTAAGCATGGGGGCTATTAATTTAGTACCAGAAGAGGAAAAGGGACAAGGTTTCTATTCGAGACTTTTCCTGGTACCTCAGAAAAGACAATACATGGCATCCTATCCTGGACCTTTCTACTCTAATCACCTTTCTGGTGATTCCAAAATTCAAAATGCTGACTCTTCACCATCTGCTTCCTATGCTAGGCAAAGATGCATGGTAGACAGCACCAGACTTAAAAGAAGCATACCTGCACATCCCTGTCAGGGAGTCTTGCAGAAGATGCCTACGCTTCAAAGCAGGCTATATATGCTATCAGTTCTCTGCACTGCCCTTTGGCTTATCTACTGCGCCCAGGGTATTCACAAAGTGCCTAGCTGCAGTCATTGCATTTTGCAGGCAAAGAAATATTCAAATATACCCATACCTGGATGATTGTCTAATTCAGGCAGAAAGCCAGGACATACTTTTGAATCATCTGGCCTTTATTCAAAGGGTGCTGTCTTGTCTGGGGTACACCATAAACGAAAAGAAATCACACCCGGTACCCTGTCAACAAATTATATTCCTGGGAGTAAGCTTGAATACAACTTCCCAGATGACTGTCCTCACGCCAGAGAAATGGATTCATTTGACAACCTACTTCAAACAAGTGGCCACAAAAACTCAGCTATCTGCAAGGCAAATACTGCAAGTCTTGAGGTTCATGGCCTCCTGCATTCTTCTAATTCCATATGGAAGGCTGCATAGAGGAAAATACAATGGTATCCCAAAAGCCTATGGTGTCAACATTCACAGGACCTAGAAGCAATGATTCCTGTCATACCTTGCCTAAGCCTCGAGTTCCTTTGGTGGGCAGAGACCTGCCACCAAAACAGGGGACTACCATTCACACTACCCCCTGCCACCCAAACCTTAGCAACAGACTCATCAGACTATGCATGGGGAGCTCACCTGGCAGGGAAGTGCATTCAGGGCAAATGGAACCCAAGTCAAATGCACCTGCACATAAACCAAAAGGAAATGTTAGCTGTACAGAATGCTCTGACAGCCTTCAAGGACCACATTTTTCCAGTACAACTAATGGTAAAGACGGACAACACCACTGTCATGTGGTACATAAACATGGGGGTACACATTCTTACCCCCTCTGCAGACTAGCCATGGCATTGTGGAACACAGCTATCTACAAGCCCAATTCCTGCCAGGAAAACTAAATACACTGGCAGACGGAATAAGCAGAAACCTCATGGACCCACACGAGTGGAAACTGGAACCAAGGATTTTCAACATGTTGACAAGCAAGTGGGGGAGCCCAGATATAGACCTGTTTGCCTCCCCCCAGAACCATAAATTGGACAAATTTTGCACAAGGATTCCCCACAAGCTAGCTTGGAAAGTAGTTGCTCTATCCTTCAGCTGGAAAAAACCTATTGGTTTATGCCTTTCCTCCTCTGCCTCTGCTCTCCAAGGTACTACTAAAGATCAAACAGGACAAGCCAAGGACAGTTTTAATTGCATCAGACTGGCCACGCCAACACTGGTACCCCCTCTTGCGCAGTGTGTCATGCTTGGCCCCATGGCACCTGCCTCAGACTCCCTTCCCTGTTGTCTCAGCAAGAGAAACAGGATGTTCATCGTGCATACAGCTGCAGTCGTAACAGATGGGTTCTCCTGCCGTCAGGCAGGTCCTCGGTCAGCCGAATTCCAAAGTCTAGGTCCTGCGTCGGTTGTCGTCGCTTCTTCCCTGACGTCAGTGCGACAGGGGTATAAAAGAACCAGCCGACGCCATTTTCTTCAGTCTTTCTTGCCGCGCGGTGCCCGAAGCAGAAGCAGTTCGCAAGTGCTGGTCGGCCAGCTCCTGAAATTACGAAAATTTTGCAACCGAAGTCTTCTTGAAAGCGAAGTACCCCGTTGGGGAAACTTTTCTTGCCTCAGACCGATGTCAGACAAAGTTAATAATTGTATTTCATGTAGGAAGCAAATACCGCATAAGGATTTCCATTCCCTCTGTATTCCTTGATTAGGCCCAGACCATGACGTCTCGGTCTGTCGTTTTTGTGCTACATTCAACAAACGCACCATTAAGCGTCGGGCGGTGTTCGCCCAGCATTATTTTGGCAAAAAATTTAACTATATTATGTCGTTGGATACTCCGACTCCAGTTTTGTCTAAAAAGCGCAAAGATAAGGACCGACACACGAGATCCGCGGCCTCTACCGACACCACACCAAAGCCGACTACAGGTGGTCCGGTTCTCAGCGAGGCGCCTACGCAGCCCCTGACTACCGACGATACTTCATTGGCAGTGTCTTCTGTGCCCGAGGTCGCAGGCTCCTCGGCCCACACCCTGACTACAGATACCGAAGCCACTCTTGGTGGTGAATCTCAAAATGTGGACAGGTCTGCCTCCCCCCAAGGTGTCTTCAGACCTTCCTCTTCTTTTTCCATCAAGGCTTTCACCAAGTCTAAAGCAGCCATGCATTCTAAGAGACAAGCTACACAGGGCCCATCTCCAGGCCCCATGCCTAAAAAACAGATGCTTAAAATGGCTGAGGATTTAATTACTCTTATCAGGGGTTTTCAACCCTCCCCCCGGACAAAAGGCCCAGAGTGGAGGAAGAATCCCCCTCCTCTGATCAGGGCTCCATTATATCAGAGCACTCTGATGAACAGGAACATTCTTACTCCCCTTTTGAAGATTCTGATGCAGAGGAGTCCATTCCCTCTGTATCCCCCCCAGAGGATTACTCATTTGGGGAAACCTTGCATACCTTAAGGGAACACTTCCACTGGGAAGGCCAAGAGTATTCAGATTCCAAGAAAAGGCTTAGGGAATTTCTCTTGCTACCTCAGCACAGGCCTCTGGCTATACCTCCTGTCTTGGACATACTAGATGATGTGTACTCGGAGACCTGCCTTAACCCGGATTCTTTACCTCCAGCCCCAGTCAAGCCTGACAGGTACTACCGGGTTCCTGACTCTCACCAATTTCTATACAAAAGCCATGCTGCTGACCCAGAAACTATCTCACAGGGCCCCAAGGGAATTAAGGCCTCCACTGCTAAAAATCCATTACCTTCCAAGAGAGATTCCAGATCCTTAGAAAGGTGGGGGAAAAAGGTATATACCTCAGCCACCTTAACCATGAGGGCATTAAACTGCCAGTTCCATATGCTAAAGTACCAACAGTTTCTCTTATCACAATTGAGAAGTAAAATGTGACAACCTGAACAACCAGACTTGAAGGAGATGCAGGATTTGATGCATAGTGCTGAACAAGTGGGTAAACATACCTTACAATGTGGTTTTGATGCTCTAGAAGCATCATGTAGAGCTGCTGTTACAGGATCAGTCATACGTAGACATGCCTGGCTCAAGGAACAAACCTTACCAGATCATGTCAAAGCTAAATTACTAGATGCCCCTCTACAAAAGGATGTATTATTTGGTGCTAATGCTGAGGAGGTATTAAGGAAAATGGAGGAAAAGGCTAAATCAATGCAAACAGTGAAAGATTTTCTACAGGTACAACCCCCACGTTTCAGTAGAAATTGGCCTTCCAAAAATTGGTCCTTTCCAGCCACGGCCAGACCCCAAAAAGGTAGATACAGGCGCCCGAGGGGCAGAGGGCAATCCCAAGGATCGTTTAGAGGCAGACAATGGCAAGCTCCTACACAAAGAGGTGGTGAGTATAGTTCGCAGCCATTCAGAAAGCAAGCCCAATGACTTTCCCCTTTGCATGCCAAGCAAGGCTCAAATGGCAGCACCCTTAGGTGGAAAACTGGCATTATTTTCAAAAAATTGGCTTATTGTCACAAAAGACAAATGGATCCTGGACATTATAAACAGAGGCTACAGATTCCATTTTCACACCCTTCCAAAAATGAGAGGCATGCCAAACCTGCCACACAATCAAAGGGCAGAGGCACAAAGACAAATTTCAGATCTCATAGACATGAAAGCTATTCAAGAGGTACCTACTCACGAACAAGGTCAAGGTTTTTATTCCAGACTATTCCTGGTACCAAGGAAGGGAAAAGATTGGAGACCTATTTTGGACCTATCCATCCTAAACGCATTCTCACTCGTACCAAAATTCAAGATGCTCACTTTACAGCAGCTTCTTCCCATGCTGGGCAAGGAGTCTTGGCTGGTAACATTGGACCTCAAGGAGGCATACCTGCATGTCCCAATCAGACAAAATTGCAGAAGATACCTCAGATTTCTTATAGGTTCAACCCATTATCAATTCTCTGCATTGCCCTTTGGCTTCTCTACTGCGCCCAGAGTATTCACGAAATGCCTGGCATCAGTAATTGCCTACTGCAGACTTCAAGGGATACAAATACACCCCTATTTGGATGACGGCCTGATCCAAGCGGACAGCAAGCACATACTTCTGAAACATCTGGCTTATGTAATAATGTTGTTGAATTCTCTGGGATACACAGTCAACAAAAAGAAATCAAGGCTAATACCCTCTCGGAAAATAATTTTCCTGGGTGCCAACTTGGACACAAACACCCAGATGGCCTACCTCACACCAGAGAAGCAGGGGCAACTAACTCAATACTTCAGAACACTAGCAAATTTCACCAGGCTGACTGCAAGGAAAATCCTGCAGGCTCTGGGATTCATGGCATCTTGCATCTTACTAATCCCATGTGCAAAGCTGCATATGAGGAAACTTCAGTGGTACCTGAAAAACCTATGGTCTCAACACAGCCACAGTTTGGAAACAATAATACCACTAATTCCATGTCTTCAAAAGGAATTTCTGTGGCGGGCTCAAGCATGCCAAACAAACACAGGTCTCCCATTCAGCAAGCCTCAAGCAAATCAAGTCATCACAACAGACGCCTCGGACTACGCCTGGGGGGCGCACATGACAGATCGGTGCATTCAGGGCAAATGGTCCCAAAAAGAAAAGCACCTTCACATCAATCAAAAGGAAATGCTAGCAGTAATAAATGCTATTATGGCTTTCAAAGACCTTCTGCAACCAGGTCAACTATTGATAAGGACGGACAACACCACAGTAATGTGGTACATAAACGGGGAGGAACCCATTCATACCCCCTATGCAGGCTGGCCATGTCACTTTGGAACATGGCTCTGGACTTACAAATCGAACTTCAAGCACAGTACTTGCCAGGCAAGGAAAACACCCTGGCAGACAACCTAAGCAGAAATATGACAGATCCATACGAATGGAAGTTGCATCCTCAAGTTTTTACAGAGATAATTCAAGCATGGGGAAGGCCAGACATAGATCTATTTGCCTCCCACAAAAATCACCAAATGACAAAATTTTGCTCAAGGATTTTTCATCCAAAGGCCTGGAGAGTGGACGCTCTCTGTTTCAGTTGGACATCAATGACAGTTTATGCCTTCCCACCTCTTCCTCTGCTGCCCAAAGTGCTATTAAAAACCAGAGCAGACAGACCAAAGATGATTCTCATTGCTGCAGACTGGCTAAGACAACACTGGTACCCACTCCTGAGGAGCCTGACGCATTCCCCACCATGGACCCTGCCTCTAATGCCTCTTCTTCTGACTCAGCACAGCTTCAAAACTCTTCACAGTCAGCTAAAAACACTCAATCTAGCCGCATGGAAGATTCCTTAGCATCACAACAGACCCTACTCTCTAAGGAGGTGCAGGATGTCATTTTGGAGGCCAGAAGGCCGTCTACTAGAAAAGCTTACTCCGCAAAATGGAAACAGTTTTGTGTCTGGAATGAGAAAAAGGGCCAGGATCCTGGAAAACTGAATTTACCTCAAATATTACAGTATCTAGCTGAGCTGCTAAGCAGTGGACTTTCATTCTCCTCCATCAAAATCCATGCCTCAGCCATTTCTGCAGAATACAACACTGATCCACCTTTATTCTCTCACCCCCTCTTAAGACAGTTCCTCAGAGGGGCTAAGAATCTAAAACCCCCAAGGAAACAACCAATACCTGCTTGGGATCTCAATTTCATTCTAGAAAAGCTGACCTTGCCTCCTTTTGAGCCAGCTGCCTCAACAGATTTGCAATATTTGTCCTGGAAAACAGCTTTCCTTCTGGCTATTACCTCAGCTCGTAGGGTATCGGAACTACAAGCTCTCATGGCTGTGCAGCCTTTTATCATCTTCCATCAGGACAGAGTTTCCTTACGAACCAACCCGTCCTTTATGCCAAAAGTGGTATCCGGGGTAGCTTTGAATCAGGCTATACACTTACCTACGTTTTATCCTAATCCTCAAAACAAAGGGGAGAGATTACTACATTCCTTGGACATCCACAGACAACTGCGTTATTATTTGGACAGAACAAAGCCTTTCAGAAAGTCAGAACAGCTCTTTGTGTCCTGTGCTATAGGAGCTCAAGGGAAGCCAATTTCCAAACAGACAATCTCAAAATGGATAGCCCACTGCATACGCTTTTGTTATTCTTTTCATGGCAAAACTGTACCTACAGGCATCAGATCTCACTCCACAAGGGCCACGGCTACCTCTGCAGCTTTTCTCAGAAGAGTTCCTACCAAAGATATTTTGGAAGCAGCCACTTGGAGTTCTATGCATACCTTCTCCAAGCACTACCACCTTCCATTATACTCCAAATCTAGAGCAGGCTTTGCCACTGCAGTCTTGCAGGGCATTCTGGCTCTTCCTAGTTCCACCTAGTGCCTACCACCCCTTTCTTAGCTTTGGGATTCTACCCATCTGTTATGACTGCAGCTGTTTGTACGATGAACATAGTACAGTTTTGTACCTACCATAAATGTAGATGTTCGAGTGCTAATACAGCTGCAGTCCAGGTTTCCCTCCCTCCTTCCCCTCTTGGGACAGGCCTATTGGCTAACACCTCCTCATACAACCTGATTGGGGTATTCATTCATGATGTATTTGCTTGCACTACTGTATTTTGATTATATGGCATTGCTTTATTACAGAAATGTATGTATTGCCTTCCTTCTGGGGGCACCTGACATCTGGGGCAAGAAAAACTGAAGAAAATGGCGTTGGCTGGTTCTTTTATACCCCTGTCGCACTGACGTCAGGGAAGAAGCGACGACAACCGACGCCGGACCTAGACTTTGGAATTCGGCCGACCGAGGACCCGCCTGATGGCAGGAGAACCCATCTGTTATGACTGCAGCTGGATTAGCACTTGAACATCTACATTTATGGTAGGTACAAAACTGTACTTTCTGCACCCTCAGCTGCAAACCCTGAACCTAGCGGCCTGGCTGCCTAATCTCCCCTTTACCATCCCTCAGTAAATCACTGATGGATATCATTGTAGAGGCAAGGAGGCCTAGTACTAGAAAATCTTATGCTGCAAAATGGAAAAGATTTTGTGCCTGGAATCAGTCTCAAGGGATGAGTGCAGCAGTGCCCAATTTACCCCAGATTCTACAATACGTGACTGAGATGCTTCATAAAGGCTTGTCCTTTTCCTCCATCAAAATTCATGCCTCAGCCATTTCAGCCCATTAGAGCACAGAGCCTCCCCTCTTCTGTCACCCACTGCTCAAGCAGTTCTTCAGAGGGGCCAAAAATTTAAGGCCACCCTGGAGAACCCCATCTCCAGCCTGGGCCCTTAACTTTGTCTTGGAGAAACTCAGTATTCTTCCTTTTGAGCCAGCTGCTACTGCAGATTTAAAATTCCTTTCCTGGAAAACAGCTTTCCTTTTAGCAGTCACTTCTGCAAGAAGCGTATCTGAATTACAGGCCATTATGGCAGTCGAGCCTTTCATCACCTTTCATGCGGACAGGGTGTCCCTCAGAACCAGTCCTTCCTTCATGCCCAAGGTGGTATCCAGTGTGGCTATTAATCAGTCCATTCATTTGCCTACCTTCTTTCCTAACCCACAGAACAAAGGGGAACGGATACTGCACTCCTTAGATTTGCACAGACAACTTAGATTTTACTTGGACAGGACTAAACCTCAAAGGAAATCTGAACAACTGCTGGTGACATTTGCTGCAGGGACAGAGGGGAAAGCTGTTTCAAAGCAAACCATTTCAAAATGGATAGGCCACTGCATTCATTTTTGCTATCAGCACCATGAAAAACCTATCCCACAGGGCATCAGACCCCATTCAACCAGGGCTGCATCTACCTCCACAGCCTTTCTCAGGGGCGTCCCTACCAGGTACATCCTAGAAGCTGCTACCTGGAGTTCTGTACATACGTTCACTAAGCATTATCATTTGCCAATTTTCTCTAAATCCAGAGCTAGCTTTACCACTGCAGTCTTGCAGGGCCTTATAGCTCATTCTAATTTTTTTTAAATTCATCTTCCCAACCTTAGCTTTGGAAATCTACCCAAATTTAATGACTGCAAAAGTGAAACACGAAGAACATAGTACAGTTGTCTACACTTACCATAAATGTAGATGTTCGAGTGTATTTACTGTTGCAGTCTTGGTTACCCTCCCTCCAGCCCCCTTTCTTCTTTTGGCTATACCTCTACTCTCCCTGACTATGCTCAAAAATCTTTTTGGTGTATTTGCTTTTTTGTTGGCGGTCTATCCTTGTAATTAAAGATTTAATTGCTTCCCATTAGGGGGGCACTTGACATCTGGGGCAAGAAAAACTGATGTAATGGCGTCGGCTGCATGTTTTATACCCCTGACGTCATGGAAAAAGGGACAGCATCTGACGCAGGACCCAAGACTTTGTTAATCGGGCCGACTGAGGGCTACTGCAAGCAGATAACCCAAATGTAATGACTGCAACAGTGAATACACTCGAACATCTACATTTATGATAAGTGTACACAACTGTACTTTTCATGCACAAGCTAAACTGCTGTCTTTTCCAGATTGACATTAGTTGGTCATCCAGTGAAAACTGCACTTCAGGTAGTTGTCTAGAGGGTGAAGTCATTGCTGTGTTACTTGGGAAAATAAACTTGAATGTTGTCAGCATAACACTAATAGCAAATTCCTGTACCAGTAGTGACATACCAAAGTGACAGCACATGCACTGCAGACAGCAGTGGTACTAAGGTAAAGGAACTCCCATGTCAGCGAGTGGTTGCCGGAGGAATTAAGTCCAGTCTTAATTTTGTACCCGTGGAGAATTCTCAAAGCATGTAAAGGATAATAATAGTATAGTCAAAGCAAGTGCGGGGGAAGTAGAAATTTGCTAGCTTTGTGGCACAGCAGAATAAAGCCCGTTACTGCTCTGTAGAGGCCAAAATTTGATTAGTGTCTTAGGTGAAATAGGTTTAGTGGAGGAGTAGCAGCTAGTGGTGGATATCTAGCTCCCATACGGGGGGTGACATCATGAGTCATTGTTAAATCTGTTGCAGGCTGAGTCTGATGCTGGGTCCACCTTTTTCTTTCTTAGCTTAGCGTCCCCAAAAACTTGGATGGATTCTTCCTTCCCAGGGATGTCAGCAACTCTTGGTATTTTCTTTAGTTCTTCGTGCCCCAAGTGTGTGTGTGCATTGTTCCAACAAAGCTTTCTTCTGGCCAGCATCTGCCAAGAACTGAGCAGCTCGGTAGAAAAATTTACAAACAGGATACTTTTTTGTACAGTGATATTGCTATCATAACTAGTTGGCTTTCTGACTTTCTAGGATTTGAATTGTGTTCCACCCAGATTCCCTGTAGGAGCTACCACGATTGTAGCTTGTATTGTCTGGAGTCAGAAGCACAATGTCTCAAACCGAGAAGTGTGCTCTGGATTCAGTAGCAAAACTGTTCTGAGAGGGCAGATAGTCCTTCAGACATAAAATAAAAAAACAGTATTGGTCAAGATGCGTGTCCCCATTACAAAGCTAGGATAGGAAGGGCTTGTAGGTGTCTCTCCTAAAAATGTATCTAAAAATATGTATTAGAGTGCCAGTGCCTGTGGAGGAGTTTCTTGCAGGCCCCCACTGCCCTGGCACCCTACTTCAGCCATAGCCTGGCCCTTCCTGACCAACTGAATCTTTACTTCAGACAAACTGAGTACTGGGCACCAGATGTCCACCGCAGAGTAGAAGAGGGTAAAGATAGTATCACTACCATAAAATGAGGACATTTTCATTTGAAAATCAGAGCTTAAGGCTGGCCGTAAGGGCTACTAAGCTAGTAGCTGACATTAACAAAAGATCCCTTTGCCTGCCCATGGAATGGCAGCCACCACTCAGCAGCTGCCACCATTTTGTTTCCCTCTACCAGCCCACGCAAGACTGATTAAGGCTGACACAGGATTTTCTTAGCTTTATTCCCAGTAGACAGCCAGACCTTGGCCATCTCTCCGTGTCTGAAGTCCCTTCATTGAAAAGAAAAAAAAAATACTGACCCTGGCTGAGGAGGAATTGGATTGCAGTCCCAAATGTCCTTCTGGTCTAGTATTTGACACGCATGAGGAAATTGTTCTCTGGGTCTCCTTGAGAAGATATTTAATTTGTAGATGATCCCTGTCTTAAAGAGGTAGCATCTTATGTAGTACCAGCAAAGGTTTCAGCTTCCCAAATTAGATATCTAGACATATTGGGACTTGATCTCCAAAAGCCAATGGCTGTACCTCCAGTCCAGCAAATCTTGTTAGATGTTCATGAAATTTGCATTTCTGAAGCTGAACTTCCAGCCTTTGTCCCCTAACAAACCTGCCTGTTTTTGTAGGATTCGGTATCCTTACTAATTCCTGTACAAGAACTTTGCATTATGGTAGACTAAGGTACATTGTCTGTGGATACTGATAGTGTAACTAGTGTGTCCCTCAAGTGTAATACACTTCCTGGCTATCAGGGCAGTACACTGTTTTGGGAACAAGCTCTACTTACTAACAAGCCTTGCTTTCAGTGCCCTGAAATGTCCAACCCACATAAGTTTAATATTGAGAACAGCACAGTTCCTAGAAGAGTTTAAATGGGGGCTTACTAATGGTAGTCTAAATGCCATAACCTTTAGCCAGTTCCTGTCTCTAATTTCAAGTGTTTGGATTTATAATACCATAGTGGGAATGAGCCTCATTCATAAGTCGGGGTATGATTTGAGTTCATGAAATTTTGTCTTCAGTGTCTGCCAGTTTAATTTCTTCAAGTCTTTTGGGTTTCTAATACCATGATAGGAATGGACCCCATTCCTAAGTTAAAGTATGATTAAAGTTTGTGAAATTGGTATTGTTTCAGTCTTTGATGTTAGCCAAAAGTGCTTTTTGCAGCAGCCGCAGTGTGCCCAGAAAAGATTCCTCCACCAATTCATAAGGAGTTACATGTACTGATAGCATATCTAAATATGACTGTCAATTCTTATGAGAACCATTGCTCCTGCTACAATTTGGAGCTGTCTGGGTATCCTCCTTCCACATTGCCCTCGTTTCTGCCAGCAAATCTGGGATGGTCTCTCTTTGTACATAAGACACTGTAGTCACTGGGTTTAGCAATTTCAGTGTTCATTGCTTATTTTGTCTTCTTTTCATGGACTACTATATCTGGTTTTCTTGCATCTGTATTTTGAACTGTTGGTAATGGGTGATCTCATGTGATATAAACTTTATCATTTTCTATAGTGCTTTGTAGCTCATGTTTCCAGTGTTTTTCAACTATTTCAATATTGTAATGTTTGCACAATCCCCAATGCAACAGTCTTGCCGCATTATTATACTTCCAGTTTACAGTCCTCCTGGCTTTTTAATTTCTCCAAGTCTTTTGGGTTTGTAGTACCATGACTGGAATGGACCTCATTCGTAAGTCAAAGTATGATTAAAGCTCATGAAATTAGTGTTGTTTCAACCTTTAATGTTAGCCTGAAGTGCTCTTCACAGCAGCCTCAATGTGCCCAGGAATGACTCTCTCTGCAATTCGTACAGAGTTACATGTATAGGTAACATATCTAAGTGTGATTGTAAATTCTTTTTTTATGTTTCTCTCCTACTACTGTTGGAATTTTGACTTTGTGTGTCTCTGTACGTAAGACACTATAGTCACTGGGTATAGCAGTTTCAATGATAAATGCTATTTTTGTTATCTTTTCATGGACTACTATATCATTTTCTCGCATCTATTTTTTGAACTGTTGGTAATGGGTGATCCCATGTATTATGAACTTCATTTTTTATAATGCTTTGTGGCTCATGTTTCCAGTGTTTTTCAGTTACTTCATTGTTATAATGTTTACACAATCCCCAGTACAACAGTCTTGCCACATTATTATGCTTTTCAGTATACAGTCCTCCTGCCATTAGTATAACACAACCAACAACATGATGTCTTTCCAATTCTGTTTTTAAAAAAAACTACATTTATCTATTTCTCCCATATGTTCAATGGACTTTGGAAACTAGCTTGTACTTAGTCCAGTATCTTAGGCCATTATTAACCTTTCATCTTTTAGTTTAAATTCACCTCTCCTTAACCACTCCTGCATTTTATCCTGATCAACATGAGGTTGTTCCAAGAGTTTTCTGTACTTGCAACTATATGCATTTTCCACATTTTTTGCCTTCTCATCTGATCCCTCACCTTGTATTCTTTTTTTTGACATATTCATATGCTGCCTGAGTTTTATCTACTTCTGTTCTGATTTCCATTCCTGCTTGATTCCAATATGCTTCTGCAAAACTACGCAGGGAAGCCATCTTAGACTTCTCCTCATGTTTCAAAACTCACTATGTTTGGATCTTGTGAGGTCGGCAGATATTTACGCAGTCCTACAATTGCAGATCTGTACATGTAATTATTTTCAAGGAGGCCCATACCTCCTTCAGAACAGAGAATATGTATTCTCTGCATGCACCTACTTTTATAAATCATTTCAGCATGAAGCATCTTTCTTGTTTTCCTGTCCAACCTATCCAACACCTTTTGGGCCAGTCAGTTACTCCAAAACTGTATTTAGGATATGAAGAGCAAATTAGTTTAGTTTGGACATTTTTTTCAAGATGCCAGTGCTGTTTTCAGTATTTACGTCTTCTAAAATGTTCCCTACTAAGTTTTATTTACATTTGTTCATGCTTTATTGCTGATCCTTCATCAGTTCCGAAGTATTTATAACACTCCCTCTTGCTCAAGTTTTTATAACACATTACTGTCCCAAACTGATGTTTTCTTGGTGCTGTAGCTTTCCTGTTTTAAAAGTTGCTTTTCCATATTTATCAAGACCAAATGACATTCTTTTATCATCTGATAAAGTTTCGACTACTTGATAAACTGTACAGTTTTAAGTCATCCACAAAATGATAAGCTTTTACACTTTTTCTCTGAGCCAAATTGTCACCATAACCTAATCTGTCAAGTAGACACATGACTGCGTTAAGGGCAAAATAAAAAAACAGCAGTGACGAGAGTCCCCCTGGAGTATCCCCCTTTGGATTTGTATCCCTGGAATAGTAATTTATCCTTGATCGTGGCTTAACCGCAAATTGAGTCAGTGCCAAACCAGGGTCCCAAAATGGTCCAATTATACAATTTTGTATAATTGTGCATTGTATGACATTAAATAATACTTTTTATAAACCAGGGTGTTTTTTTAATGTTTGTTTGATTAAATTATTTAATTGCTGGATTGTGGTTGGGCAGCCTTTAATTCATCTGTAATTAATTGTTCTTTATATAAACGGATGTTTTTCACTTCAGTCGTTCTGATGAAGTTCTTAGGGATGAAAATGCTTAACTGGTCTTAATTGTTATTTCAGATTAAAATGTTATATTTAGTAACTTGTCTTTGACGTGTGGGTGAATCGATCAGACATTCCACTTGGACATTGTCTTCTATCTGGTGCCTTCTACAAAGGGGTGGATACCATATCCATTTTAGAAGCTACCGCCTAGTCTTCTGTCCACATCTTCAAATAAACACACTCTAGGTCCAGGGCAGATTTTGCCAGAAACGTTCTGTCTAGTCTTTTGGATTCTTCTGCCTCACTTTAGCCTTATACCCTTCTCTCTACAGCTGAGGGAATCACCCATTTGTTACGAATACTGCAACAGTGATATCATCTAGGACATAGTTCAGTTGTGTAAGAACTTACTGTAACAGTAGATGTCCTACTAATTACTGTTGCAGTATTCCTTCCCCCTACTGTTCTTACTACATGCACACATTCCCAGTTTATACCATCACTTTTGGAGGAGTTTACTTACCCATTCAAACTATGTCCCTCCTAGATGACTAGTCTCCTCTCTCAGATGTTGTCAGCCTGCTAGCTTTGAGGTAGTCTGAGGATTGTGTGCATGCATCTGTTTATATACCCCTTCACCGATGAGTTGAGGCCACCATATGGGCGTATGCCATCTGGAAAGTAAAGAATTGGTACTCCAGCCAGACATCAGCAGACAACCCATCTGATGTCCTTCATGGATGCATCTGCAGTCATAACAGCTGGGTTGTCCTGTCGTCAGGCAGCCCGTCAGTCGGCCGGATTCCAAAGTCCGGGTCCGGCTTCGGCTGATGTCGCTCTTCATCCGACGTCATCTCTGTTGGACTTCGGGTATAAAGGCATCAGCCGACGCCATTTTCCTCAGTCTTTCTTGCCGCGTGGCGCCCGAAGCAGAAGCTGTTCGCAAGTGCCGGTCGGTCGGATCCAGAGATTTTTTCTACGAATACTACTTGAAGACTTCTAAAGCTAAGTACCCCGTTGGGGACTCTTTCTTGCCTCAGCCGATGTCAGAAAAAGTTAATAATTGTTTAACCTGTGGGAAACAAATACCTCATAAAGATTTCCATTCTTACTGTCTGCCTTGTTTAGGCCCAGCCCACGACGTAGCAGCCTGTTCGGCCTGTGCTTCCTTCAACCGACGAACGCTTAGGCGTCGGTCGGAGTTTGCAGAACAGTTTTTCGGTTCTGACTTTGCTTACATTATGTCGTCGGAACCTCCGACTACACTTTCTGCCAAAAAACGCAAAGAAAAAGACCGGCACTCGCGGTCCGCGGTTTCGGCTGAAACCACGCTTAAGCAAACCGCGAGTGTCTCGGTTTCGGCCGAAACCGAGAAAACTGATCTAGGTACAACCGAATCTATCTCTACACTTGAGGCCCCTGCTACAATTCTTGAATCGGCCTCTGAAACTTTACCCACTGACTTATCAGACACCATTCCCCTGGATGTCTCTACCCCAGCACGTGGTGCTGCTAGGCCTCCAGCAGCCATGTCCATTAAGGCCTTCGCCAGGGCTAAAGCAGCCAAGTCTACCAAATCAGTGCCTGTTAAACCACCCTCAACCAGGCCCTCTTCTAGTTCTCATATGCTCACCTTGGCAGAAGATTTGATTTCTTTAATTAGAGGATCTCAACCTCACCCAGACAGGGCCTCTCAGCCACCAGATAAGAGACCTAGGGCAGAGCGGGCTGAGCCAGTGTCCTCTGATGATTCTGCAGATGAATCAGACATTACTGACCAGCCAGAGGCCCCTTTCTCTAATTTTGAGGATTCTGATGCTGAAGAATCCATTCCAGCAGCTTCCTCCAGAAGAATTCTCCTTTGGGGAAACCTTGCATGCCATGCGAGAGCAGTTCCAATGGCAGCAACAAGAATTCTCAGACTCCCGGAAAAGACTTAGGACCTTTCTGCACCTTCCACAGCACAGGCCCTTAGCTATACCTCCTGTTCTTTCTGTGGTAGATGACGCTTTTAATGATGTCTGCTCTGCTCCAGACTCATTACCCCCAGCCCTGCCAAACCAGACAGATTTTACAGGGTGCCTGACACTCATCACCACCTTTACAAGGCCCCCCTTGCAGACCCAGAAACTATATCCCAGGGTCCCAAGGCAGTTGCCGCGACCATAGCTAAAAACCCTACTCCTTCTGAAAGGGAAGCAAGGGCATTAGACAGATGGGGTAAAAAAGTATACACTTCAGCTACTCTTTCAGCTAGAGCTTTAAACTGCCAGTTTCACATGATTCAATACCAAGAGTTTATGCTTGATCAGTTAACTAAAAAATTAACCACTGATGAAGCTCTTGACAAGAAATATGTATTAGAAATGGTAAATAACATACAACAGGTTAGTAACCATTCCTTAAAATGTGGCTATGATGCACTGGAGGCTTCATTTAGATCAGCCATGACTGGCACAGTGATAAGAAGGCATGCATGGCTTAAGGAGCAAGCTCTACCAGATCATGTTAAAGCTAAATTGTTAGATGCTCCTATGGATAAGACAAGTTTGTTTGGTGCACCTGCCCAGCAGGTTATGAAGAAAATGGAGGAAAAGGCAAAATCAGTTCAAACTGTTAAAGATTTCCTGCAGGTTCAACCCCCAAGGTTTAGCAGGAACTGGCCTGCCAAGAATTGGTCCTTTCCTGACTCCACAAGATTTCAAAGGGGCAGGAATAGACGTTCCAGAGGCAGAAACCAAACCAGAGGAAGTGCCTACAGAGGACGACAGTGGCAAGGTAACAACAGAGGCACAGACGCAGCCACTGCCTCTACTTCAACACAGCCACAGTGACTTACTCCTAAAACCGCCTACCAGGGAGCAAATAGCAGCTCCACTAGGCGGAAGGTTAACTTTATTTGCAAAAAACTGGCACCACATAACAAAAGACAAGTGGATTCTGCAAATTATACATCAAGGTTACCGATTCCACTTCCACACTACACCAGTCAAAAGAGGAATGCCAAATCTACCTCCAAATCAAAAAACAGAAGCTTTACAACAGATAATGGAGTTAGTAAACATGAGAGCTGTGGAAAAAGTGCCTGCAGCAGAGCAAGGAAAGGGGTTCTACTCCAGACTGTTCCTAGTTCCAAGAAAGGAAAAAAGTTGGAGACCAATTCTAGACCTGTCCACCTTGAATACATACATCATTGTCCCAAAATTCAAAATGCTGACCCTACAGCAACTTTTTCCCATGCTGGGCAAGGAGTGTTGGCTGGTAACTCTAGATCTCAAGGAGGCATACCTGCACGTCCCTATTCGACCAATCTGCAGAAGATACCTCAGATTTCTTGCAGGATCAGAGCACTATCAATTCTCAGCATTGCCTTTTGGCTTATCTACTGCGCCCAGAGTATTCACAAAATGCCTGGCATCAGTAATCGCATACTGCAGACTACAGGGAATTCATATTTACCCATACCTGGACGACTGCCTGCTACAAGGGGACAACAAAAGCAAGTTGACAACAGATTTGCAAAGGGTCATTTACTTGCTACAAGCACTGGGATACACAGTCAATCTACAAAAGTCAAGACTGATACCATCCCAAACAAGGACATTCTTGGGAGCGGAATTGGACACAGTGAGACAAATGGCATTCCTAACTACAGAAAAACAAAAAGAGCTCCCTCTTTACTTCTTGTCACTAACAAAGCTGAACAAATTAACAGCAAGAAAAGTTCTGCAGGCCTTGGGCTTCATGGCATCATGCATAATTTTGGTTCCATTTGCCAGACTACATATGAGAAAACTACAGTGGTACCTACGGAATTTATGGTCCCAACACAGGCACAGCCTCGAAACAGAAATTCCACTAATTCCATGCTTAAAACAGGAGTTCCTATGGTGGGCCCAGACATGCCGGTCCAACCCAGGCCTCCCCTTTCACAGATGTCAAGCAAGCCAGAGCATTACAACAGATGCTTCAGACCTAGGATGGGGGGCACACATGCTGGACAAATGCGTGCAAGGATTGTGGACTCAGGATCAACTTCACCTGCACATCAACCTAAAAGAAATGCTGGCTGTAAAATTGGCTATCCAAAAGTTCAGACCATTTCTCAAAGAGGGCCAGCTGCTGATAAGGACAGACAACACCACAGTCATGTGGTACATCAACAAACAGGGAGGCACTCATTCATACCCTCTATGCAGAATGACTTTGGAACTGTGGACCCTGGCACTCAGCTACAACATCCAGCTGCAAGCAAGATTTGTACCAGGAAAAGAAAATACTCTAGCGGACATTTTAAGCAGGACCACATCAGATGCTCACGAATGGCACCTGCACCCGGACATCTTCAGGACCATTACAAAGAAATGGGGAATGCCTCAGATAGATCTATTTGCATCTCCACACAATCACCAACTCAAAAAATTCTGCACAAGGACATTTCACCCACTAGCATGGAAAGTGGATTCGCTCTCCTTCAGCTGGAAGGGCCTAACAGTTTATGCATTCCCACCTCTCCCCTTGATACACAAAGTACTCCTAAAAATCAAGGAAGAACATCCAAGGATAATCCTGATAGCTCCAAACTGGCCAAGACAACACTGGTATCCACTACTAAGGAGCTTGTCTCGGAACAATATGTGGCCAATACCCCTGATGCCTTTGATGCTAACTCAGAACAACTACAGCACCATGCATCCAAACCTGAAAACCTTACAACTGACTGCATGGAACATCACATAGCAGCAGCTAATCAAGAACTTTCCCAAAGAGTTAAAGACATTATTCTTGAAGCACGCAGACCTTCAACAAGAAGGAACTACGCTGGAAAATGGAAAAGGTTTGTCAGTTGGAGTTCTGAAAGAGGAAAAGATGTGTCAAACATAGATATGCCTAACATCCTGGAGTATCTGGCGAACTTCTCCAGTCACGCCTATCCTACCCCTCCATCAAGATACAAGCATCAGCTATTTCAGCAGAATACAGCTTTGATACACCTGTTATTTCACACCCTCTGCTCAGACAATTTCTCAGAGGAATCAAGAATGTAAAACCTCCAAGAAAGCCACCATTACCAGCTTGGGACTTAAACTTCGTACTAGAAAAGTTGACACTATCACCCTTTGAGCCAGCAGCAACAGCAGACTTACAACACCTGTCATGGAAAACTGCTTTCCTGCTGGCAATTACCTCAGCAAGGAGGGTTTCAGAACTACAGGCCTTAATGGCAGTGCAACCCTTCCTAATCTTCCACCAAGATAGAGTATCCATGAGGACTAATCCAACATTTATGCCTAAGGTGGTATCCAGAGTGTCTTTAAACCAGGCAATCCACCTACCTACCTTCTTTCCCAACCCACAAAACAGAGGGGAAAGAATACTGCATACCTTGGATGTACATAGACAGCTACGATACTACTTGGACAGAACCAAAAGCAGCAGAAAAACTGACCAACTTTTGTGGCCTATGCAACAGGAAGAGAGGGAAAAGCTATTTCCAAACAGACAATCTCCAAATGGATAGGAAATTGCATACGATTCTGTTACTCCTTCCATGGAAAACCAATTCCACAGAACATAAGACCTCATTCTACAAGGGCAACAGCCACTACCACAGCCTTCTTACGAGGAGTGGCTACCAAAGACATTATTGAGGCGGCTACTTGGACCTCCGTGCATACATTTGCCAAGCATTATAATTTGCCTCTATATTCCAGATCCCGAGCAGGGTTTGCCACTGCTGTACTGCAAGGGATCCTAAACACACCATAATCTACCTTTATCCTCCTCCCCTAGTTGGCTATGGTATTCTACCCAGCTGTTATGACTGCAGATGCATCCATGAAGGACATAGTACAGTTTTGTACCTACCATAAATGTAGATGTCCGAACTGGATAGCATCTGCAGTCAGGATTACCCTCCCTCCTTCCCTCTGAGGTACTCCTAGGGTGTTTACCCTCCTAATAGCTAGCTGATGGGGGGGAGTCTTTTATGGTGTATTTGTTTGTATATATGTACATACATGCTTATTTTGTGGTTACCTCTATTCTTTTGGAAACATTGGCATCTATCCAAAATTTTTAGCCTTCAGGAGGGCTTCTGGCATCTGGGGCAAGAAACACTGAGGAAAATGGCGTCGGCTGATGCCTTTATACCCGAAGTCCAACAGAGATGACGTCGGATGAAGAGCGACATCAGCCGAAGCCGGACCCGGACTTTGGAATCCGGCCGACTGACGGGCTGCCTGACGACAGGACAACCCAGCTGTTATGACTGCAGATGCTATCCAGTTCGGACATCTACATTTATGGTAGGTACAAAACTGTACTTTATGAGTACTGCAGCAGTGATCAGTAGGACATGTACTGTTAACAGTAAGTGCTTACACAACTGTACTTTCTACTTGATGATCCTGGTATCTAAGAAAGGTCAGCCATGGAGACCTATACTAGACTTGTCAAAACTGAGCATGTTTTTTCGAGTCCCCTTATTCAATATGTTAAGACCCTTCTGCCCCTTTTTAGTGGATGTCAAGGATGCTTATATTGGATTGCAGACCATTTCTGAGGTTTATGGAGGGGAAAAATCACTACCAGTTTACTTTCTTGTTTGGTGTAACAACTGCACCTTCAGTATTCAAAATGTGTGGCTCCAGTAATTGCTTATGTCATTATCAAGGTCATCCGCATTTACCCCTGCCTGATTGATTGCTTAATTCCAGTAAGAGGTGGAGAAGGCCCTGATTTGTATCCTGTTCTTTCAAAAGCTAGGGTTATCCGTTAGCTTATGAATGTCCAGCCTAACTCAAGCCAGATTTTTAGACGTTCTGCTGGATTCTGTAAACTCCAGCTCTGCCCCCCCGCTAATCTATACATAAGGAATCCTCAGTGGTTCCTGCAGAGTTCAGTTGACCTGCACATCCAGTCCCTAGTATATGCCATAGCAGATGTTCTTCCTGTTTCACTGTTGCATTCAACACATTTGGGGTTATCTGCTTGCAGTAGCCCTCAGTTGGCATGATTATCAAAGTCTTGGGTCCTGCGTCAGTTGTTGTATCATCTTCTGTGACGTCAGATAGTAAAGCATGCAGCCGACGCCATTACATCAGTCTTTCTTGCCATGCGGTGCCCAAAGCAGAAGCAGTTCGCAAGTGCCAGTCGGCCGACTCCTGAAATTTTCTTTTGAGTTTCAGAATCGAAGTCTTCAACTAAAGCTAAGTACCCTGTTGAGGAAACTTTTTCTTGCTCTAAACTGATGTCAGTAAAAGTCAGTAATTGTATTTCTTGTGTAAAGCAAATATCTCATAAAGATTTTCATTCGTACTGTATTCCTTGCCTAGGCCCTGACCACAACGTACCTCGCTGTCGGTTTTGTGCCTTATTTAAGCAACAAACTATTTGTCGTCTGTATATTTACGCTTCTAAATATTTTGGTACTCTGTTCAATTAACACCAAAAGGGGTCTTCCCGCACGGAAAGCAATTGCACGGCTCCACTGAAATAAATTCCAAGAAAAAAAGTACTGAGCCAGCAAAACGATGAGACTGGAATTGAAAAATATTTATTATTCTAGTATTAAAACAAATAAACCAAACTGGTTTTGGCTGGTAAACAACACAGCCTTCATCAGTGTGAAGTCAAATCTATATCTCCATTTGTCTTATATACCTACAAATATTACAATGCAATTTCCTATTGGTTGCTGTAAAATTGCTCATCAAGTCCAGATGGGAACAACCCACCTAACTTGACAATCCATTTCTTCTCTTTAGAGTCCAAAATAAAATGCAACCCTGTTTTATTTAGTTTATTCCCTTTGACTATGTCAATTATCATGAAAGTAAACCTGGCAGTAGTATGTGTTACATAATGTTTATACAGTGCACTTCTGGATTTTTTGTTTTTAATGTCACTCATATTCTCCGAGATCCTCAGCCTGAACGGACGTGATGTTTGGCCAATGTAAAAAGTGCCACAACTGCATGTGGCTAAGTAGATTAGCCATTCACTACTGCAATTTGCAAAGAATTTTACATCTTAAACAATACCACAGTTTTTGCTGGTGAATTGTTTTGATTTAAATATTTTGTTGCAGTGAGTACAATGGCTGCATGGGAAACATCCGGTAAGTGCTTCACCTGAAATGGTGGTTTGTTTCATAGTTTCATAGTTTGGTACTAGGCTATCTGCCCTGGGGCATTTATAAGCCTAGCCATAGTGATGTGGCTTTCGCCACCCCATGTAATGGTACAAAAGTGTACAGAATAGATTTAGAATACTGTGCCTCTGTCTAGTAGTGACACAGTGAAGACCCCCTTACATAATAGAATTAGTTTACTGTGCCTCTGTCTAGTAGTGACACAGAGATGACCCCTGGGGTAAACCTACGATCTCCCATCCACTCGTCAAGATTTCTCTTGAAGAGAGTCAGTGAGGGGCTCTGCCTAACATGAACTGGGATTCTGTTCCAGAGTATGGGAAGCCTCTGAGTTATGAATCTGTCCCTCCAGCACATCCTATTCATATTTGTGCTGAGGTTCAAATCTTTAGCTCTCGTGGTTCCGATGGATTTGGATTTTTTGAGGTGGAGCATGTCCATCAATTCCTGATTGGACATGGCCTTGTACGTCAGGCACAGATCACCTCTGAGTAGGCGGTATGCTACTGAATAGAGTTGGAGTTTCTTTAGTCTGGCAGCATATGACATATGTTGGAGACCCTTGATCCTCTTGGTGAGGTACTTTTGGGGTCTCTCTAGCTGTTGCAAGTGCCAGGTGAGGTACATACCAAATGGGGCATTGTACTCAATCATGGGCCTGATAAGGGAGGAGTACAGGGGCACAATGACCTCCTTTGATCTGGATGTGAATCCCTTCATGATAAGGTGGGCAAGGTAGAAAGTCTTTCTAACCACTTTGGCAACATGGGTGTCAAATGAGAGGTCACTATCGACTTGGGTCCCCAGGTCTCTGATTACTTTTTCCGTACTCAGTGGGTTACCGCCTATGTGATAATTTGTGGGCACTTTGTTTTCCCAAAGGGATGACTATACATTTTTTGGCATTTAGTTTAAGGCCATGACTCCGGCACCAGTTGTCCATTTCAGTGAGGCCTTTCTGTAGGATGTATGTGTCAGCTGGTGTATCGACTATGGCGCCTAGTTTGCAGTCATCTGCGAACTTTGTCAGCCACAACTTTCCCATGTTTGCTTCCACATCTGAGAAATAAATGCCGAACAAGAGGGGTCCCAGGACAGAGCCCTGTGGAACACCACTTGTCACTGGCTTTGAGTCTGACATCGCTCCAGCGATTTTGACTTTATGGGTTCTATCCTTTAGCCAGTTTGCCACCCATCTTGTGACATATGGATTTACATTTAAGCTGTTGAGCTTGTCTATGATGCCAGAGTGGGATATTGTGTCAAAAGCTTTATCCAAGTCCAGGTAGGCTGTATGGACTGCTTTGCCCTCGTCAATGGCTCTAGTGACTGTTTCGAAAAAGTCAACCAGGTTTAAAAGGCAGGATCTGCCTTTTACAAAGCCGAACTGGGTGGGATCAAGTGTCTGTAAGTCCCCAATGTCTCTGTTTATTAGTTCCATAATGATTCTTTCAATAGTTTTGCAGACCAGGCTGGTTAAGCTTATGGGGCGGTAGTTACCAGGGTCATTAGAGGTGCCTCCTTTGTGGAGTGGGGCTACTGTTGCTGTACGCCAGTTTTCAGGTACATATCCTGTAGTAAGGCTAAGGTTAAATAGCATTTTTATGTGCGGGTTTAGCTCCTCTTGGAGTTCACGTAGCACGCAACCCGGGATACCGTCAGGTCCCATTGATGCTGTGTTTTTAGCTTTGCCGAGGTCGGTTCTCACCTGGACATCTGAGATGACAGGGAGGTTACATTCAGCTGGAATAAGTATTTCTTCTTTTGGGGGTGAGGGAGGGGAGAAATTTGCACTGAACCTGTCCGCCACAATGTTGGCAATATCTGTGGGTTCAGTGTATTTTTTGTCATTGTGAACTAACTCTGAACATATCTGAGGGTTTCCGCCCAGGTTTCTAACATAGCTGAAGAAGGCCTTGTGGTTATCTTTAGTGTCCATAGCGATTTTTCTCTCAAAGTTGGCCTTGGATGTTTTTATGAGAGAACGTAGCTTTCTACTAGTGCTGATCAGAGATGCCTTCTCTTTATGGGATTTTGCTCTGACGTGCAGTAGCTTCCTCCTTTTGTTATACAATTTGTTTATGGCTGGGGTCCACCAGACAGGACGCCTGCCCTTGGTGGAGAGGGTCCTGGTTTTATTTGGGATTGCATGATCCATGCATTCTTGGAGATGTCCGTAGAAAGCATTTGTGAAGGATTCTGCATTGTGGGATGTGGTTTCCACTGTCCCAGTGGGCTTAAAGGATACCATCTCAGTTTTAAGAAGTGTAAAGTCTGCTTTTGAGAAGTTTTTCACTGTAGTCTTTTGTGTTAGGGGTGGAGGTGGGATATGTATATCCAGGGTGATTAGTTTGTGGTCAGATCTCACTAGTGAAGGGTATACTTCCGGTGTGGAGCACTTTGTCCGCATGTTTGTGATGATCAGGTCTAGTATATTATCTCCCCTTGTGGGAGAGGTGACTAGCTGTTCCATTGCGTTTGAATTTATGGATTCCAGGAACCTTTGGGCTAGGGTGTTTGGGCTAGAATAATGCACTCAGTCTATGTTAGGGTAGTTGAAGTCTCCCAGTATGATGGTGTTTGGTGAGACATTCATGTCCTCCAATGTCTTCAGGAAGGCTGAGTGGGGTTCCTGAGATTGGGAGGGTGGTCTGTAACATGCTACCAGTTATATAGCAGTTTTGCCTACGGTTAGTTGCACCTGGATGGTCTCTGATGCTTCATGTGTTGCCACATGTTGTGTGAGTGTCCTTGATGAATATGGACACTCCCCCTCCCTTTTTGGTTTGGCCCGAGTTTTGGGACCGAAAAACATGATACGAGGTATAGCCTGGTAGCACTGGGATGCTCTCAGGAGCCTTGAACCAGGTTTCAGTTACTGCACAGACATCGATGTCCTCCATACTGAGGAGTGCTTCTAGAGCCTGCATCTTGAGATTTAGACTTCTGGCGTTGAGCAGCATTACCCTTAATTTTTTTTCAATTTTTGTTTTCTAAGGAGGTGGGTTTGTCTTTTGAGCCTTGCCTAAAAAAGGCACTATGGGGGAGGCAAGAGCCTTAGCCAATATCTGGAAGTCCAGTGGTGACAGATCCAAGCCATCCCTTGCGAAGCAGCGTGGCTTGTCCAGCATGTCATCCCAAGCAGACAGACATTGGATCCCCCTAGAATGACACCAGTATTTGAGCCAATTATTAAAGCTGGTCATCTTGTCTTTGTATTGTGGGATCATTCCTGGTGAGGGCAAGATGCTGCTCAGGGTCAGGGTCATACCAGCCTGGGCTACATAATCAGAGAGCTCCTTTATGTCGCTTTTCATGTAGTCCAGGGAGTATGTCTCAGGTCATTCACGCCGGCATGGACAATGACGGAGTCATATTTGTACTTGCTTTGGAGTGACCTGAGTGCATGTGTTATGTGGTGGATCCTAGCTTCCGATAAGCAGCTCACCGTTACCCTCTCCTTGTTCAGCCTGGTAAGCGGAACGTCAGTGTGTCTGACTATAGAGTCACCTATTACTAGTGTATCAGGCATGGTGTTTGGCCTTAAGGGCTGTGATTGTTTGACACACTGATTTATTGAAGTATGTGATGCATGTGTTATGTTTTGAGGTGGTGGATTTTTGGGTGTCTGCTTTGGGAGCCTCTGTTTTGGTAAGTTTTTTGTTAGAGCCTCCGAGTATGTCTTTGTGTTTTTATGTGTTTGGTTTGCAGTTGTGGTAGGTCTATGTGGGACTGGGTTTGGTGTGTGTGTGTGGTTACCTTCTCCTCCTGTCTGGTCTTGCCAGTCCTGAGTTGAGAGAGTTCAGCCTCCAGTTTGGCTATATAGTTGCATCTCTCACATGTATTTGTGTTTGTTGGGAGGAGGAGAGGGTTGTCTGTGTACATGAGACAATTGTAGCATTGTCTCAAGATTCCCAGATTAACCAGCTGAACCGGAGAGGATGCCAGCAATCTACCACTCGACATGCTAGAATATTATAAGGGAGTGCTGTGCCTTTAAGGGAAGTGGGTACTCACAGAGAAGGTAGGTGGATGTAGTGCTTACTTTAGTTAGCGAGTGCTTACTTAGAAGAGAGGTTTTGAGAACAAGTGCTAGGCTTATAATAAAGCGATTAGACTAGATTATTATAAGAGTAGAGCTTTCTTAAGGGAAAATTTGAGGTTTAACCTTGTTTAACCGGCGCTGCGCTATGCGCACAGCCGTGCAAAGCTGTGCAAACGTGGATTTTAAACAGGGAACTTCAAAAGAGCTAGAAATGGTCCAAAACAACCAATTACTACAAGCTCTTGTGCTGAGGTCACTCCTTCAGGGACAGATAGGCTGCTCAAGGCTCCCCACTCCCACTGGTGAGCAAAGAAACTTCCTTCTGTCCAAGTAAGGCAATGGACACCACAGGAACTACACCACAGCCCAGAATACAGCAAAGCCTGTATACTGGTCTAAACTAGTCGAGGAGAGGCGGGAAAACAAGGATATTTTTTTGTTTTTCTTGTTTTTGAGATAGAAAGTACACAGAAATGCAGGAAACAGTAATAAATCAGTTACACAGAAATGCAGGAAACAGTAATAAATCAGTTACACAGGCTAGCACACTTTAGTGGGCAGCCTCAACAGTTAAATTAACAAACAACTTTCGACCAATTTTCGACTAAATGAAACTTTAAGTGCAGGTAATATATAATGCAACAAACGGTTAAAAAAACAGTTTAAGCTTGTTCAGGGTAAGCAAGAGAAGGTATTTCAGGTAAAAAACAGCAAAAAATACTTAAATCAGGAAAGTAGTCGCTTTTCTCAGTTCTCTGCTGCTAGGACCACTCTGCAGGACCACGAGGAGCTGTTGCTGAGTAGTATAGCCAGAAAAAAACGCTCAGAGGCGGATTTTAAACAGGGAACTTCAAAAGAGCTAGAAATGGTCTAAAACAACCAATTACTACAAGCTCTTGTGCTGAGGTATCTCCTGATAAGGTGTTCTGAAGTGTGAATGTTTATAATGACTAAAAAAAAAAGAAGCAAGATTCCTTCCTTTACGAAAAAAAAATGGACACCTATCTGGTAGCATGTTTCCTAAGTTCAGATCACACTGTAGAATGTTCCAATGCCTGTGTACACTAGTGGTGAGTGCATCAGAATTCCTACCATATGTTGTAACAAACCTGATTGGTTCTGAAGTCTGTTGTTCATGTTTCTTATACAACAAAAGATCATCCCTCTTAAGTATGTTGGACCAATTGCTGGCCTGCAGAACATGTCCCATCCAATATCCCCTAGACTTAAATCTGTGTGTCAGATCATGCCTGTGTTCCTGAAAAGTGGATTCTTGAGAGCAGATCCATCTTATTCTGATATATTGAGATTTGGGGATGTTTTTGGCTGTGTGTGCTGGATGAAAGCTGGATGCATGGAGGATGGTATTGTATTGTGGATATTTCTGGAACACCTTCATACTTAAAGTATTGTCCAGTGATCTGGTAATGGTGACATCAAGAAACGTAATAGTATCCACATCATAATTAACTGTGAAGTATAAACCCCATTTATTTTCATTGAGGTAGTTAACAAACTCCATCAGATATTCCACATCCGTCCTCCATACCATCCAGCAATCATCCAAATAGCGTCTCCAAATGTCTGTTTCATCCAGGTACATGTTATGGCCTCTGTCATAAGTAAGTTGTTCCTCAATGAAGGCCATGAATAAATCCGCATATATAGGGGCAAAAGATTCCCCCATAGCCGTGCCTTTGGTTTGCCAATAACATGTATCCTGGTAGAAAAATACATTATTTGTTAGGACATGTTCTGTCGGGCCTATAAGAAATGTGTTAAACCCTGGCTGGTATAATTTGGATTTATATAGCCAGTACTCAATGGCTTCCAACCCAGTCCCATGGGGGATGTTGGTGTATAAAGCACTGACATCAAGTGTACACATAAACCATTCTGGTTCAGGCTGAGTTTCTGAAATAATTTTAAGAAATTCCGTAGTATCTTGTAAACGTGAACGTACCCACCGTAATAGGGGCTTGAGATGTTTAGTGAGAAATATAGATAATGGTTCTGTAATGTAACCTCTGCCTGACACTGTGGGTCTTCCAGGTGGATTTACAGGATCTTTATGTATTTTTGGCAAAAAGTAGATGTACTGACTGATGGGATCACTAATCATAAGTTGCTGCATGACTCTATCAGTGATACCTTCCTCCTTTGCCTGTAACAGGAATTTATCTATTTGCTTCTTAAACCTAGATGTGGGGTTGATAGGCATTTCCAAATAGTAACGCCTATCTTGGAGTTGTCTTTTGGCCTCTGTATCATATTGTAGCCAGTTGGGTGGCCACGGTGGTGCAGTGGTTAGCATTGCCGTCTCAGAGGGTTCTCCGGTTCGATCCTTGGCTGGGGTGCCTTCTGTGTGGAGTCAGCATGTCCTCCCTGTGGCTGGGGTGCCTTCTGTGTGGAGTCTGCATGTCCTCCCCGTGGTCGCGTGGGTTTCCTCCGGGTGCTCCGGTTTCCTCCCACATCCCAGAGACATGCTGTAGGTGGATTGGACACTCTAAATTGGCCCTAGATGTGAGTGTGTGCATGTGTGTGTGCCTTCTGTGGAAGGTTGGGTGCCGGGCTGGCAACTCAACACCGTAAAACTCCACTGCCAATCATGAGCGGACAAGGTGATCCGCTGTGGCGACCCCTAACCGGCGAAAAAGCCGAAAGAAGAAGAAGATCATATTGTAGCCAGTTCATCACTACTACAGCCCCACCTTTATCGGCAGATAAGATTTACAATATCCTTGTTGTTCTGTAATTCCACCAATGCATCACATTCGATCTTTGAGAGATTATTTGGTTTGAAAGAAATCCCATAACTATGATAAATGTAGATCTTTAAGAACACTGTTCTGAAATTGATGCACTATGGGGATGCATAGGAAGCATGTATCTAGATTTGTGATATATGAAGGTGTCCCTATCACCGTAATCAGTCCCCAGTTTGCAATTTAAGATTTAATGTTCTACAAAAAGTCATGACATCTTGTGCCAAGTTGTCTTCAGTAACGAAAAAAAACAGGAATAAAAGTCAGACCTTTACTCAGAATAGACATTTGTACTGTTGTCAGAGTAACCTCAGAAATGTTCCAAAACATTTTCATTTATTTCTGTGTTGCCAGTTTCAAAAGCCCTTCTAGACTGCTGATTTTTCTGGTGTTTCCTACCTACTCGCTTATATTTGGACCTAAAGGGGCTGAAAACTGTGTCCTTTTGAGGGTCTGTGATTCTGGTGCATGTCTATCTGTAGGAGATGAAAGATCATCAGTAGATGATCCTGTCTCAGCTGGACGTTTCTTAAGAATCGACCTTTGTCTTTTACGTTTTGGGGTTCTGGTTTGCCCATGTTCAAATCTGACCTGTTTGTTATTGCTAAAGGGATTACCACCCTGATAATCCATCTGCTCTTTTTGAATTTTTTTAACTTTCCTTGATTTAAGTTGTTCCTCAAGATTTGTTGGATCACTGGCAACTTTATTTAGATTTCTTACAAAAAAGGCTTCTCCTTCATATTGCTGTACATCAATGCAGAGTTTAGTGACCTCCCTAATTTCCCAGTCAATCACTCTGTCATGATACTTAGCCACGGCCTCTACAAAACCCATGGTGGCTTGCTGCTGAATGGCTGCCCATTGCTTGTTTAGTTCTTCATCAGCCTCACTGACCAGAGGCTGTGTTCTAATTTGCAATCCTCTGGGAGAGATCCCTTTTGTCATATAGGCTTTGAAGAGCTTAGAGTGCCAAACATGTGACCTAAGTGATCTCATGTATCTATGTAATTTATCAAAAGCCAACCCACAGCTAGACTCAGGACCCAATGATATCTCATTAAGTCCATTGGTGGATGATGAACCTAATCCAAATACACCCAAATCCTCCCTATCAGCTGACAAACCAGATATTAGTCTAGTTAACTCTATGATATAAGGAAAAATTGATTGTTATTCTGTATTGAGTAATGAGTGACTTGATAAAATCAATATTAGAAGTGCCAATATATTGATATCCAGATTGAAAAATTGCACTTCCTCACAGCTAATATTTTAATATAAACAACATTCATATAATCCAATATCTTGGCAATAATAGCCAATGATACATACATAGCAATGCTACGCCAAAATGATAATTCAGCTGTGGTTAATCATATCTCTCCTAACATTGGAGCAATAATAGCCACAAACTCCAACTTGAAACCTGGCATCAACCTGGTAATAATAACTCTACGCTCCAACATTTAAGAGGTCATAGCTTATCTGAAACCATCAATTTACTTTCCTGTTTGTAAATGGATAACAAGTCACCCATCAAAACCAATCTGTAATTCTGATTTGCGAGCTGATAACTTGAGTCTTGCAAAATACAGGCCCCTATAGATAGGGAACCAAATAAGCCGTGTTCTAAAAACAAGCATTGTTAAAAAAACACCCCCAAGTCCGTAGTAAGCTGTAGTTGGATATAAAACTTAATAAACAATGGTAGTCAGTCAGCAGCAAAAACAGTTGGCTATGTGTGGGTTGATTAAACTGTACCCAAAAGAAGTACTCTTAGTGCATCAGTTCTAGGTCAACTCAGCCCTGAACCAGTAACTCGTACAGATTTAAATGAAGTTACCCTACTTAAACACCAACAAATGGAAATACCCAACAATATCATAAAGGGCATGTTAGATATAAAGAAATATAGTAATCTCAAATTAGAGGGAAACCACAATATAAGTTGTTAAAATTCAAAAATTTTTTTGCTAAGGAAATCACACCTGTCATCTAATGTAAAGGATTTGTAAGGACCATGGAACTAAAAAGGTTTAAACAGCTACCTGTATATTTATGAACTCTAAACTGTGGATCTATAGTAGCAAACCCTTCCTACAATTTCACTAAAAGAAAAATAAATGTAGAGAAGTCCCACAGGTCAACATCCAATTGCAGTGGCACCAGAAACAAACCTGAAATTATCTTAATTCAAACTGAAAACGTATACATGCGTCAAGATATCAAAGCCACAATTCATTCAGCCCAAAAGCCCAATAAATCTGAATCAGTAGAAAAAATATATTTGCTGGTATTTTATGCTAATATATTTGCTAATATATTATGAAAGATGTGACTGATACTAATAACCAAAAGACAAACTTCAGGCACCAAAAACATTTGAATATATAGTCCCAAGATGTAACCAGAAAGGCACCAAGTTCTTTGCACACGGAAAAATATTGAATAAAAATCCACGTAAGCATCAATATATTTGCTCACAAAGATCATTAACCCACCCAATCTAAAGAATGTTAAGAGTATTAATCGGAGCAAATACATGTCCATAAGTTGGTGTTGGAGTCCAATGATCTGGTAACACATCCCCAAAAAAAAAGAACGATGAAACCAGTCTAAACGTCTCCATTATTCATTTCAAACTTTACGCTAATCACCAAAAGACTGGAAATCATCAGAATGTCATTTGGATAATCCTCAGACTTTAATTACGGCCAAAGTTTAAAAACAGATACCAGAAAGCACATGTACCCTGTTATAACCTTAATGCACTTCTTCAGACAGCGAAACAGTAATCCGTCAGTTCTTTCCCATACACGCTGTGAAGTCCAGCAGTAGTAGTCCCGTATTTATGAAAAGGTCACCAGTACCTGTTAAATAATCCACCAGCAAACTGTAGATAGTATCCAAAGCAGCAAATTACGGCAAGGTTAATAGCCTTTTTGTTTGATTCATTTGAACAGCATAAAAGTCGACTTGCAACTTACTGCCATGTGAAATGACTGGTACGATATCCGTCCATAAGAATACCATTAGAGCAACGGTAATCCAGATAGAATCGATAGTCACAAGGGCAAAATTCAATAAGAGCAACCAAATAAGGAAAATATTTGACATATATTGACCTTCTATATAGCCCACCTTATCACGAAAGGGTTCGCATCTAGATCAAGAGAGGTCATTGTGCCCCTCTACTCGTCACTCATCAGGCCCATAATTGAATACAATGCCCCTTTTGGGGATGTACCTTACCCGACACCTGCAGCAACTGGAGAGACCCCAGAAGTACCTCACCAAGAGGATCATGGGCTACAAACAGATGTCCTATGCAGCTTGACTAAAGAAACTCCAGCTCTACTCAGTTGCTTACCGCCTACTCAGAGGCGATCTATGTCTGACGTACAAAGCCATGTCAAACCCAGAATTAATGGACATGCTCCACCTCAAAAAATCCAAGTCCCTTAGAGCTACACGCTCCAGGGACCTAAACCTCAGCACAAAAATAAATAGGACATGCTGGAGGGACAGATTCATTTCCCAGAGGCTCCCCTCACTCTGGAATAGAATCCTAATTCATGTTAGACATAGCCCCTCGCTGACCCTCTTCAAGCGAAATCTGGACGCGTGGATGGGAAATCGCAAATTCACCCCTGGGATCTCTTCTGTGTTCCTGCTAGAAAGAGGCACAGTAAACTAATCTTAAAAGGCTACCTTCTGTGACCTACTTTACAGAGGCACAGTAGGCTAATCTAATAGGGAGGCGGAAGCCAAATACACTCTGGCTAGGCTTATAAATGCCCTAGTGCAGATAGCCTAGTATCTACTTATGAGCCTATATTGAAGAACAAGCTGCAGATAAAACATGCACCCTGCACCAGTCTCACAGACCCCCCAGCAGGAAATGAGTAAACAGTGTAACACCAAAAAGGATCTTCCTGCACAGAAAGCAATTGTACGGCTCCACTGGAATAAATTCCAAGAAAAAAAGTATTGAGCCAGAAAAACAGTGAGACTGGAATCGAAAAATATTTATTATTTCAGTATTAAAACAAATGAACCAAACCGGTTTCGGCTGGTAAACAACACAGCCTTCATCAGTGTGAAGTCAAATCTAGATCTCCATTTGTCTTATATACCTACAAATATTACAATGCAATTTCCTATTGGTTGCTCTAAAACTGCTCATTAAGTCCAGGTGGGAACAACCCACCTAACTTGACAATCCATTTCTTCTCTTTAGAGTCCAAAATAGAATGCAACCCTGTTTTATTTAGTTTATTCCCTTTGACTATGTCTTCTTCCGGATAGTGCACTGTTTAAACATTATGTAACACATACTACTGCCAGGTTTACTTTCATGATTATTGACATAGTCAAAGGGAATAAGCTAAATAAAACAAGGTTGCATTCTATTTTGGACTCTAAAGAGAAGAAATGGATTGTCAAGTTAGGTGGGTTGTTCCCACCTGGACTTAATGAGCAATTTTAGAGCAACCAATAGGAAATTGCATTGTAATATTTGTAGGTATATAAGACAAATGGAGATATAGATTTGACTTCACACTGATGAAGTCTGTGTTGTTTACCAGCCAAAACTGGTTTTGTTTGTTTGTTTTAATACTGAAATAATAAATATTTTTCGATTCCAGTGTCACTGTTTTGCTGGCACAGTACTTTTTTTTTTTTTTTTTTTTTACTCGGTTCAATTATTCAGATACGTCTTCGGTAAGCCATCGGACTACCGACGTTCCGAAAAAACACAAAGATAAAGACAGAGACAGGCCGCCTAGGTCTAAAGCTGCCGACGATGCTTCTCCTAAGCTCATAAGCCAGTCACCAGTTCGCCGGTACTCAGTGAGGTGCTTTCGGAGCCCCTGATACCCGCTACTATAGATTCGCAGGCCTCTACTGAGACCCATTCGGAGTCCAGTATGCCACGAGATGCTTCAACTGTGGAACCTGCAGATGTCTCCACCTTGGATGGGTCCGGAGCAACTGTGCAGGCACTGGCTTCTGAGGGTGTATTCAGGCCTACTGACTGCATATTAAACCAACGCCATCTTCTTCTTCAAGGCCTAAAACTCGAACCATGCCTAGAAAACTGATGCCTAGACTGCATGGTCAGGCCTCTATGCCTAAAAAACAAATGATAAGAATGGCTGAAGACCTTGTTACTTTAATCAGGGGAAGCCAACCTTCCCCCTTTGAAAACTAGGACTGAATTTTCTTATGATACTTCTGACCAGGATTCTGAAATTTCTGTTTCCTCTGATGACCAGTATTTACCCTTATCTACCTATGAGGATTCTGATGCAGAGGACTCTATTCCCTCTGCTTCCCCCCCAGAGGATTTCTGTCTTGGTGAAACCTTGCATACTCTTAGGGAGCATTTTCACTGGGAAAGCTAGGATTACTCTGATTCTAAGGAGAGGCTTGGGGATTTCTTACTCCTGCCTCAACACAGGCCTTTAGCTATCCCTCCTGTTTTGGACATTGTTGATGATGCCTTTTCGGAATCTAGCTTGGCCCCTGACTCTTTACCTCCTGCTCCCAGAAAACCTGATAGATATTACAGGGTTTGTGACTCTCACAAGTTCCTTTTTAAAAATCCTACTGTGGATCCTGAGACCATTTCAAAGGACCCAAGGGCATTAAGGCTAATACTACCAAAAGTTCTACCCCCTATGATAGAGACTCCAGGGTGCTCGATAGATGGGGTAAGAAGGTATACACTTCTGCAACCTTGGCCATTAGGGCCTTAAACTGCCAGTTTCATATGTTAAAGTATCAGCAGCATATTATTGGATTGCTTAAACAAAAAATGATGTTGATTCCTGGCTCTGCTGAAAATGAGGATTTACAGGATTTAATGCATTTTGCTGAGCAGGTTGGAAAACATACTTTGCAATGTGGTTTTGATTCACTAGAGGCTTCTTGTAGGGCTGCTGTCACTGGGTCTGTACTTGGAAGGCATGCTTGGCTTAAGGAGCAATCTTTGCCAGATCATGTTAAAGCTAAATTGCTGGATGCTTCCTTAAATCAGGACCGCCTGTTTGGCAACAAAGCAGGAGTAGTTCTTAAAAAGATGGAGGAAAAAGCTAAATTTGTGCAAACTGTTAAAGATTTCCTACATGTACAGCCTCCAAGATTTAGTAAGCATTGGCCATCTAAGAATTCGGCCTTTCCTGCCTCTTTCAGGCCTACTCAGTCCAAACCCAGAACCAGCAGAACACACAGGCTTCAGTCCCAGGGTAAGCACAGGACTAAGCAGTGGGGGGCTCCCACTTCCAAATCAGGAAGTAGTAAGACTCCCCCCGTGGTAAACTGTCTCAATGACGTAACTTTAAAACTTCCAAGCACTTCTCAACTGGTTGCTCCTTTAGAGGGAAAGATTGCTCTGCAGGCAAAAAACTAGGAACTCATTACCCAGGACAAATGGGTTCTAAATATAGTTTCCCAAGGGTACAGATTTCACTTCCACACATTACCAACCCCAAACAGGGGGGCCAGATCTACCCCCAAATCAGTGGGCAGAGGCTCAAAAGAAAGTACTCTCTCTCTCTTAAGCATAAAGGCTGTTCAAACTGTACCAGAAGCAGAAAAGGGACA